>NC_141542.1:35020000-35280000 GCF_021556685.1 Rattus norvegicus | reverse complement strand
GTCCCTGTGCTGACCTCCTTCAATGATGAACAGCAACATGGCAGTGTAAGCCCGATAAACCCTTTCATTCCCAACTTGCTTTTTGGTCACAGTATTATGCTGCACCAATAGAAACCATCAAAGCGCTTCAATTACTTTGATGCTTCACTAAACTCTGAAGGGCACACTCTGACTCCAAGCAGGAGCACAGGAAGCTTTGACAACACTAAGATTTTATTTAAAAATAAAAGGCAGAGCGTTGTGTTTGGGTCTCAGGTTACAGGAAGCAACTGGAAAAGAGAGCAAGGAAAAACTCTCATCCTCTTCTAAACCAGTGTGAGCGAGGCAGAAGGGAAACAGTTGGAGGGGAGGGTACTGGGTGAACATGAATCAAAGTACAGTGATGTGTGTGTGTGTGTGTGTGTGTGTGTGTGTGTGTGTGTGTGTGTTCACTTCTGCAAGCGTGCCTGCGTGCGTGCATTTATGAGGAATTTTGAAACTTGGTCAGTTGTTCAGTGCCCCTACACACAGCCCTGCCCTGCCACCACCGCCACTCGGTTAAAATAAGAAGAAAGTTTTACTGCACCTCTCTGCATCCTTATAAAAGCATGAATTAACTCATACGAGAGTTTCTCAAAAGTGGCACTGTTAACAGTTTGAAATAGAGAATTCCTTGTGGAGGGTTGCACCCCATCAGATCGTAACAACCCAAATTCTGTCAAATGCATTTTCCGTACAAAATCAGATCTCTGCAGAGAGCCATTGATTGAAAAACACCTTGGAAACTCTTTATAAACTTGTAGAATACTAATCTCCTCTGAAAGAATAAATATTTTTAAACTATCCCCCACTGACCCTGCTGTGAGGGCAAGTGTACCTCACAAAAAAATAACACCATAAAAGAATAACATCACATGTTATGGAGAAGTAGTCCAGCCATAGACCACCTGGCCTAGATAAAGCCCGACTCAACAGTCCTGAGAAAAACAAGAGTTAGGGTCAGCTCGCCCCAGATGCAGGGTGGCCTAGAGTTGAAGTGAGCCCAAGTTAGATCATGTGCGCCAATGTAAACAAACCAGTGAAATTGCTTTACTTTGTGTAACTGTTGCCAACTACCTGTGTAATTTTCCGTATAAACACCTTCCCCAAATTGGGCTCAGGGTGGACTCCTCTGTCTCCTGTGTGAGATATGTGTCATCCTTAGAGCTCCTCTTGTTTCCCAAATACACCTCTTGTTTATTACATCAAGACCGGTTTCTAGTGAGTTCTTGGGGGTTGCGTCGTCTCGAGATTTGAGTGGGGGTCTTCCCCACCCCGGTGGTCTTTCACGCAACACAACTGGCAAACCCATGAGTAAGTTCGGCTTTCCCTCAAAACGAGTTCACTTCATTATTTTAAGGCAGAGCCTTGTTGCACAAAACCAAGTCGGTATTTGCCTGGTTTCCATTCCCCAGCTTAGTGCAATCAACTATCAACCAGGTACTGCCTTCAGATCGCATAAGCAACTTGAATACCAAATGAGGTGCTTATGCCCTCTTGTGGCGGGAATCAGTAAAACAAATTGGAGGCAAAACCAAATTAAAAAAAAAATGTAAGTTGCTTCCCATATGATACATGAATTCTTCTGCCACATATAAATATCTAGCCTTCCATTAAAAGGAATGCAAACAGAACCTGAAGAATAATTCTCACCAATGAGAGATATTACAAAAGTTGGACAAAATATTTCAATGGCTTGGGTACTTAATAGTTTAAAGCTAGTAGATTACGGAAGGAAACAAAAGAACTCTAAGAAAAAACATAAAAGATGTTGGGAGCAATAGGACTTTGAATACTGAATTAAAGCCAAGGTAAAGGGTCCAAATAAAGGTAAAGGGTCCAAATAAAGTGTTCTGGATCACATGCCCTCCTTTCCAAGGCTGAGGGAACACCACCTAAGAGGGGATGGAAAAAAACATTGTAAAAGCCAGAGGTGAGAGAAGTTTGCTGCCAAATAACATCCTCAGAACATGACATTTTCAGTTTTGAACTCGCAGCAACTGTGACGTCCTGCATTGGCCACATAAGATTAAGCCAGTCAACACTACAGAACAGAATGAGAGGGACCCAGGGGCTCCCACATCCAGCTGAGGTTGAATCCGTTTTCTTCAGGGTTTTAACCCATAGTAAGTTGCCCATGTTCCAGTAGGTGGCGCCCTATACCCATGCTGCACAATGAATTATTTTAAAAGTAGAGGGAAGAAAAAAACTGAATAAACAGAGGCGAATGCCAGCAGCAAACCACTGAACTGAGAATAGGACCCCCGTTGAAGGAATCAGAGAAAGAACTGGAAGAGCTTGAAGGGGCTCGAGACCCCATATGTACAACAATGCCAAGCAACCAGAGCTTCCAGGGACTAAGCCACTACCTAAAGACTACATGGACTGACCCTGGACTCTGACCTCATAGGTAGCAATGAATATCCTAGTAAGAGCACCAGTGGAAGGGGAAGCCCTGGGTCCTGCTAAGACTGAACCCCCAGTGAACTAGACTGTTGGGGGGAGGGCGGCAATGGGGGAGGGTTAGGAGGGGAACACCCATAAGGAAGGGGAGGGGGGAGGGGGATGTTTGCCCGGAAACCAAAGAATTATTATTAAGTATTAAATAAATTTTAAAAAAATAAAAAATAAATAAAAATGTAAAATACAAAAAAAAAAGAAGGGAGTTCTGGTATGACATAAATACACTTTATTCACATACGCAGCTACGGAGGGAAAAACATTAAATACCAAAACAGAGAAGTAAATAAAACTGGATCTATTCTACCATTATGATTACAAACAAGAACAGAGCACCTAACTGGGTTTTGGGCCCCAGATCACACATTAAAATAAAGTAAATAAAAGAAGGTGCAGAGCTAGATGACCATTTGAACAATATCTAATCCAAATCATCCTTTTAAAGGGAGATAATGTAGTTCCAGAAAGATTTGGCAAAGTCAGGATTAGGAAGCATAAAGCAAGTTTCTTGTTGTTAATTTGTTTTCATTGCACTCCAGTGGAATCTCCCATCAAGTATAAACACAGAAAAGTTAGATGGTGGTAAGGCAACTTTAAAATAATACACAAACTTGGTCAACTATATATCAAATATTTAACGGATTGATACTACTTGGTGGCTATTTAGCAGTAAGTATCTTCCAGGTTCTGGGATTTCTGAGAGAAGTTCAGGATGAGGTCAGTACTCATATGGGATATATGTTTGGGAAGGGCCTTGGCTAATCCCACAGCAGGCTCTGAAACATGGCTCATCCAGCATCAGGGGTCCTCTCCCTCCCAAGAAGAAAAAATGCCCTCCTGCATCAGTCTTTGGTGAACTCTATTCTGGAACAGAGATGACTTCAAATAAGACAAGAGCATTGCTCAGAGTGACTGAATAATGTGGGGCTGCCATGAGAGGAGCCAGGGGAAACAGTGTTGTGGTTTGCCCTGAAGTTACTGTATTTTGATGCTAATTCCACTGCCCCAAGGACAGCTGCCTAGTCAAGGACTCAGAACTCAGGTGACTTTACCAGAACCACCTCTCCATTGAATCTGTAAAGTACTGGTGAGGGGCAGGTACAGGATAGAAGGAGGCCTGTCATTGGAGGAGAAAGAAGGATGGGCAGGAGAGAAGTTTAAAGGAAGAGGAAGAGACTAGGAGAGAAAGGAGAGAGGAGACGGAGAGACGGGAGAAGCCATGACAGGTGATGTTAAGATTCTGCTCTGTGTATTTACAGGTTGTTATCAATGTTCCTAAGGGATGGATGGTACCGGGCTTTGTATGTTTAAGTAGGCAATTATATCTTACCAATTGGGTCAAAGATTGTTGTGTTGTGTGTTCTTTTATGTGAGGGTTTGAGTGTAGGAAAGTGTGTGGCTGGGATGTGTTTCAGCCAAGATATCTAGCAGATATCTTGGGGCACTGAGGTGCCGGACCTAACAGGGTAAAAGACACCAATATTCTTTTATTTTTATATTTTTACAACAACAAAACAGTAGATAAAAGCTTTTCTGAAAGGTGGGTCTGAACAGCACTTAGTAACTTTAACCACAGTAAGCACATCTGAATGGAGACCCACTCTCAGTCTCTGGGTAGAATGGAGGGAAAGAGGAGCTACACAGGTTAGTCTCTGAGGGCCAAAACAAAAACCAAAAAAGTGTTTTGCTTTGGGCATCTTGGCATGCCTACCTTGTTCAAATAACAAAGGACTGGGAAAATTCAAATGTGACGCAGACAAATGTCAGCTCCAGCATTTGTGTAGACTAGTTGACCTCTAAGGTTGGCTTCTGATTAACATGATTTCTAGGCACATCTTCTCTGTGCCTGTTTCTGTGTAAATCTTGGGTGAATTGTTAATACACAACCACCACTTATTTCTTTCAGTTCCTTTCTCTGCTTCCACCCCGCCCCCCTCTCTCTAAAACAGACTAGCAGGCAAGCCATTAATTAATCAATTGATACATAGATAAATAAAAAATCTCCACAAGAAACACACACAATGCCTACAAAACCACAAAATTGGAAACCATAAATACAAGCAGAAAAAGATCAGGAAAAAAAGCTCAAAAAAGCAATATTTACAAAAACCAAACTATATAAGTGTTGATTGCATTGCTAAAATTTTATATTATATGGTTCATTCAAACGTTATGCTTTCCAGCTATGAGCTTCTTGAGGCCAACGTCTGAGTGCTGGCTACCTTATGCTTGATCATGACTTAGTTGAATTGCATGACGGTACCAAGTCCATTCCACTGGAAATAAGCCTGTAAAGTAGGTTCTGTTAGTCTTGCAGATGAAACACTGGAGTTGCCAGACGTTAAGTGACCTGCCCAACATCACGCAGACACATAGTAGAATTGGGACAGCTAAGCTGAGAACTCCAGACAAGTCTTATATTTATTCCTCAAGGGGAAACAGCCTATATGCTGATTTAGAGCTTCAGGTTGACTTTTTAAAAATAAAATGCTACAAAGTTATTTTTTTGTTCAGTTAAAATTTTCCAGAATTAAAACTATGTATACATCTGAAAAGTGGAGACTAGTCCATTCCAATATTTGTTTGTCCATCAAACTGTTACAATTTTGTCTCTGATATGTGAAACCATCCATCTAAGTTCAGGGGAGCAAAGAGTAAATGTGCCGTAGCCCCTTCTCAATCAATCCGGAGTAGGAAAGGGTTAATTTCATTTCTAAAGTCATCACTGAGAAAAGTCACAGCAGGAACTTATGGTAGGAAACTGAAGCCATCAGAGGACCCCTACTAATTGGCTTACTCCCTGTGGTTTGCTCAGCCCAATCTTTTTTATACCATCCAGGACTGCCTACCCAGAGATAGCGTCATCCACAGTGAACTGGCCCTCCCACATCAACAATTAATCAAAAAAATGTCCTACACAGTTGCCTACAGGCAATGTGATGGAGATTTTTCTCAACCCAGCTTACTCTTCTCAGATGATGTAAGCTTGTGTCAAGTTGTCATGACAGTTAATGATCTCTTGCAGTTTTATGCAAAGGTGAAAGCATATACTAACTATTATAACACAGCCTTTGGGGTTCTTCTCACACAAGACTTTTCTTCCTCTTCTCTTTTTCAGTATTCCAACATGTGCATGTCATGATATTTGTTGGGTTTGGCTTCCTCATGACCTTCCTGAAGAAATATGGTTTCAGTGGTGTAGGTTTTAACCTCTTTCTTGCTGCTCTGGGTCTCCAATGGGGTACGATTGTACAGGGCCTTCTTCACAGCCACGGACTAAAATTTCCCTTCAGAATCAAAAAGTGAGTATACTTGAATGTGAATACATGTACCCTCACCTTCAAGTTCACATGTTAAAATCCTAGCTCCTAACTCGGTGCATAATTAAATAATGAAAGCTCACGAGTTTGAACTGGGATTAGTGCCCAGTTCAAACCTACAACTTAGTGTGTTGTTTTGGTGTGCTATTTACTCTTTATTCAATCCATTCTTTCTTTCACCCTCAGTATGATAAACGCAGACTTCAGTACAGCCACAGTTCTAATTTCCTTTGGTGCTGTCCTGGGGAAAACAAGCCCCATCCAAATGATAATCATGACAATTCTGGAAATTGCTGTATTTGCTGGCAATGAACATCTTGTTACTGAAATATTTAAGGTAAGGGTAAGAAA
Source organism: Rattus norvegicus (assembly GCF_021556685.1). Taxonomy (NCBI): domain Eukaryota; kingdom Metazoa; phylum Chordata; class Mammalia; order Rodentia; family Muridae; genus Rattus; species Rattus norvegicus. Next base: position 35,273,851 of record NC_141542.1, on the reverse strand, counting down.
ATATATATATTTATTATGGTCTGATTATGAGTTCTGGATACTACAAGCCATGGGTACCCACTCTACATAAGGGCAAGAGTGCCACCAGACCAAATAGTAAGAAATAGTCACTCTCTAGGGAACATTTATTGCAAGATAGGGCAAGGGAACTTGCACATTATATCATTTCATCTTTATAAAACCATGAAAGGTAAATATCATTGTTATTACTATTTGTCCACAGTAGAATGATTGCAGATGCTAAATGATCCACCTCAGTCTCAGTCTGATTTAAACCACATTTTTCTAACTCTATCAACTCATTTGATTACACCATGTTGCCTATCAATAACTGAGTCTCACTTACATTTAAGCAACTGTGTAAGTGGTCCTATTTTACATAATAGAGACTTATATGGACTCAATTTTTTCTTCTCTATGAAATGTCACTGGTTCCCTTGAAAATAATATGTAGGCTATTTCTCACCGCTCTGATGTACATTTTCCACTTATTTATGCTTATATTGAACAATTGGTTCAAGAGCTAATATTTTCACTTTCTTTGAAGTATTGGTGGTTTGCCAACAAACAGAATTAGTTAAGGTTTCTATCTATACAAAACCAATCAAAAACTTGCATATCCTCTCTATGTTAAATTTCTCCTTAGGACAAATTATCTGAGAAGACAAGGGGGGATGAATTTTGATTTCATGTATTCAGAGCTTTTATTTAGCCTACAGGTCCTTGACTCTATTGTTTCTATGCCCAAAGAGGGGCAGACCTTCACATTGATGGCATTCATTACAGTAATGCAGCTATGCTCCTTGTAGACAGGAAACAAAGGGGCTGGGGACAAAAATCATTCTTCTAATGGCATACTTCCTACAGTTTCCATCAAGTTCTAGTTGTCTACTCAATTACGGAAGCTGTAGTCAAGGCATCCATTGAAGGTATCAAATCCCTCATGATACGACCAGATTCCCAAAGTCGCATCTCTGGACACTGCTGCACTGAGGACCATGTTTCCAACACACATGAGTGTTTGGATATCCACAACACATATATAAACTGTAGCATGCACACCCAGCCAAAGATATGGAAACATAGTGGGAAGTGGGGTTCTCAGAAAGACTATTGAATATAGATTCAAAAGCAAGGATAGAGTTTCTCTGGGAAAGTGAAAACCAAGCTAATACACTGGAATTTCACCAGTCACTAAGGAGTCACTTAATGGCAAAGGAATCTCAAGTACAGAGGTTCACTGTAGTGGTGCACTGAAGGAGGAAAAGAGTTGCAGTGCACGAGAGTAGTTGGCTAGAAACTGCTGGTGCTACCATTGTAAGAAGATGAGATCAGCCAAAGTTCCTATCGGCTCAATGTACTGCTTATGCAAAGACTAACTTGGTGGATTCTGAGGAGGAAATGGGAGGGGCTCTTTTGCTACAAATCAGTGAGCATTTATAGAGCGATGCAGACTTATATGGCATCTGTAAAGTCCAAATAAAATTAATGGTCAGCTATCTCTCCCCTGAAACAGTATGCTAAAGAGAAGCAAGGTTCCTATATGGAACTGTTCAGAAAAGTTTAAAGTTGAGAATATATATGTGCTAGAGCAGTAACGGAACTCCATTCAGTGACGTTTCTCTTCAAGGGCACTGGATCTTTGTCCAAAGATGTAACGAACTAGGCATTTCTTCTGCTACACCACTCTGAAGATCTTAACTAAATTTGTGACGGTTTTCATACCGTAGTTTGCATACAGAACTGCTCCTGGCTCAACATTCTAGATTTTCTCTCTAGAAACACAAAATGGAGAATGCTTAATTAAAGCCATACCAGATCCTAAAACAGGAACTTAATTCTCTTCAAATTAGTATTGGAACTCAGGAGGGCTTCATGTGTTATACAAAATAATGTGGGAAACTGACCTTTGTCAGGTTCAAGTCTTTGAGGTATAGTTATTTAAGGTTTACATACTTGAGGCATAGGTAAATGAGCTCTAACTACAAAGCCAAATAAATGTAAATCATTTTTTGTTTTGCATCAAGCATAATGCCTCATTCTTCCCTGAGTACTTCTTCAACCTGAAATAGCCTAGTGACTTTTGGGTGCTCAGTAAGAGCCTGGCTCTTAAGGAATATGGGCTCAACCTAAAAACCAACACAACTCTATTAGGAAGATAATATATCCCAGATTTATACATTCTAAATTTCGGGGACATTTAGTAATTTTTGGTAGTCACATCACAAGAAGTACCTCACCATTGCATGCCTCAAGAATTTGTAGTGCCTTTTCTCATTTAACTGCCTCGTTTTATCTTTCCTTTAACATCTCCCTGCACAATTCTCTCATTGTCCTTTTGACTGTATCGAGAACCAGTTTCACCTCTGTTTCTGCAAATGCACTTTTGTCATGGCAGGCCTCTGACACTGGGGCGTCAATGACAATCCATGCCTTTGGAGCCTACTTTGGCTTAGCGGTAGCAGGCGTCTTATACCGGTCTGGCCTCAAACATGGACACCCAAATGAAGAATCTGTGTACCACTCTGACTTGTTTGCAATGATCGGTGAGTAAAAGGAACCTGATACTTGTCTATTTGGTGATACCTACACTTGAACATGTGTCTGAAGATGCTCAGAAGGTCTGTTTTGGAGATGACTGTTTTATGGTGGATCAGTAGTCCATCTTCTAGCTTTTTGATGAGCAAGCCTTTAACAATGACAGACATCAATTCCCAGAGCAAGCTACCCTTTAAAATGATTTTTCCTATAATAACTAACACCATTTATGATTTACAGGAACACTTTTCCTGTGGATGTTTTGGCCCAGCTTTAATTCAGCCATTGCTCAACCTGAAAATAATCAGTATAGGGCCATTGTCAACACATACATGTCCCTTGCTGCCTGTGTGATCACAGCCTATGCCTTGTCCAGCCTTGTTGAGCGCCGAGGCAGGCTGGATATGGTAAGTGTCTGTATTCAACCAATGGGAACTTCCTTAATGTCAACAGTTGCATTTTGGAGAATGGTTTGAAAATAATATTCATTCATTCACTATCTACTTTGCTAGGATGAAGTCAAGTAATTCACAGTTTTGTAAGTTATGCTGTCATGTAAAAATCAGACAAAATGGATTTTTTTTTCATAATAAAACTAAGTGCTTTTAACTCTATAGAAATTCCCCCCTAATTCTTGGCTTGTCAAAGAGTAGAACTAGTAAGTCAGACTGGGTGTTGGCTCTATTTTCCCACTTATAGGTGTTCTCAAAATAAGAGCAATCTTGTGCAGTCACTGGTATAATTTCCTTCCTCAGTGGATGGCCCAGCACCCTTGCATATCTGAGCAGCACCAACTGAGCTCAGTAGGGTCTCAAAAATTGTGACAATTGGAGGGGGCATGTTATAATATGTATATATCATTCAGGGAAATTTGGGAGAAGAAAATAGGAGGCAATTGCTATTATACTTCATTGTGTGTGTGTGTGTGTGTGTGTGTGTGTGTGTGTGTGTGTGTTTAAGAAAGAATAAACAGAAACAATAATACCACATAAGGCTGTAGGAAAGGGAAATGATGAGTTGGGGGTGCTAGCTAAATCCAAACCAGAACTTGAATAAGATTGAAGTAATAGTAGTTTAAATTTTTTTATGTTTATGTAAGATGTTGATGCTGGAGGAATGTAGACATATAGGAATTCCCTGTGTGCCCAAAAAGTAACATTACATCTGTTTTTCAAGTTCAACCTCTTGCCTCAAGCTTCTTGCCTGTGAGTTAGAAAAATGGTTATTCAAGATAAAACCTCAGATCAAGCACTCTTCGTTTTCAACCTAGAGTAGGAAGTGAATGCTGACTTGCATATATTTATAAAGTATTTTTTAGTTTATGGATTTTTGCCTGCAAGTATATCAGTGGACCACATGCACACAGTGCCCATGGCAGCAAAAAAAAGGATATTGGATCCCTGGTAACTGGAATCACAGAGGAGTTGTTAGCCACTGTGTGGTCTCTGGGTACTGAACCCAGGGTCCTCTGGTAAAGCAGAAAGTATCCATAAATATATGTATGCCAAATAGTGGCATACATAAAGCAAGGATAAGAATATATATTTCAACTCTTTACAATTTGTGTCATAAGAAACAACTGTCAGCCTTTTTTTTTTTTAATTTTACTGAACAGGTACTCTTTTTAAAATGACACATACCCAACTCTTTGGGTATAGCACCCAGACTGTAGCCTCTGAGAATTCTGGTGAGCTAAAATTGGTTCTTTCCCCAATCACAGACATTTCGGGTCATAATATGTCTCGAGGAAAGAAAAAAAAGTGTGTCTGTGCATGCGCGCACGTGCGTGCGTGCGTGTGTGCGTGCATGTCTGTGTGTGTGTGTGTGTGTGTCTGTGTGTTTGTTCGATGTGCGAACAAACAACTAACCCAGGGTTCACTGGACCCTGCTTTCCTCCAGTCTTTCTGACATGGCCTCATCCCACTCTCATTCATGGTTTTTCCTCATGCAGGTACACATTCAGAATGCTACTCTAGCAGGAGGTGTGGCTGTGGGCACATGTGCAGACATGGAAATCCCCCTATATTTTGCTATGACCATTGGAAGCATTGCAGGGATCATCTCAGTGCTTGGATACAAGTTCCTTAGTGTATGTACGACAACCCTATTGAACCAAACCTTAAATCTGCCTCACTATCTTCTCAAGTCCAACCATTGGGATTCGTGGAATGAGTGGAAAAGAAATATATTGTTCCCTTCCCTATGTGCCTTTCCCTGAAGGCCAGTTATTTTTTTTTTCAGAAATACCACGCATGCTGCAGCCATGCAGTGACTCTTTGCTGACCTCTGTGTGGAGAAGGGAAACTGGTACTAGTTATCAGTAACTAAGCATGAAGTTAATGTTATGGGTTTATGCTAATTTCTTTTTTAAAAGTTCCAGAGACTCTTTGATTTATGTTTTTTGTGAACTTTGTGTTCCAATGAGGCAAAGGAGATGCTCCTAGAGGATGGGAAAGTGAAGCCATTCCCTTCCAATCCAGACACTAAGGACCATATTATTACCAATTGTATGTTTGGCATGGGTGCATTTCAATTTCACAAGAAAATCAAAGTCCTGGATAAAATTTCTTCTTCTGAGAAGAGAAAGAAATGGAGAGATGAGGGGAGAGAATACAAAGTAGCAGACAGCAGATGCGTTGGGTAAAAAAAGGAGTGCTACAGACTTTTTTAAATATCACATGTGTGGACATTATGCTAATGAGTAGCTTTTGGCTGTTTTTATCAGAAATTAATCTGGTTTAATAGCATAACATTGTAACTATCCATTTATATTGAGTAATAATAGCACAGAGTGTGTCTTATATATGTGTGATAAGATTTTATAAATATATTCTTCTACACAGTGGTTTGCTCCAGTATGGAGTTCTGTCTGCCTTACAAAATAATGACCTTCTTCTCTTTCACAATCTTAGCCACTCTTAGCTCATAAACTGATGATACACGATACATGTGGGGTTCATAACTTGCACGGCTTACCCGGTGTGTTTGGAGGCCTTGCCAGCATTGTGGCCATAAGCTGGGGGAAGTCTACAGTGTGAGTACAAACCAATGTGTGTTTCTCCCTGGTCCTGTGCTTTCTAATTGTGTTTGTTGAAATACATCCTGATGTGGGTGGGCCCCTGTTATTCCTCTTGCTGTCTTCATTAACATTCTAGGCTCAAGGAGACTTAAGGGACAGAATACCACTAATGAATCTTTTCAAGTTGCCTCCTTTCCCAGACTTCCCTTGTTTAATCTTTCATCAACTCTATTACCTGCCTGCTTTGAGAGAAGTGCCATGCTAGTGATTCCTCCACATTCAAAGTTCAACAGCTGTTCCTTTAGTACCCAGACATATTCCACAGCCATTTATCACATTCTTCTGTCCCCAACTTATAATGGCTTTTTAAAGTTTTACATTTATTTACTTGGGGTGTGTGTGTGTGTGTGTGTGTGTGTGTGTGTGTGTGTGTGTGTGAAGACAGAAGTCATGTACGTGTCATATGTATATGTGGAAGTCTGAAGGCAGCTTGCAGGAGTTGATATTCTTCCTTCCACATGGATCCAGGTATCCAACTCAGGTAGTAAGACTTGACAGCAATCTTTCTCATGCACTGAGCCATCTCCTGGCCCTCTATTTTATTATCTTTATTTTAAGGCCATAGTTCTCAAACTGTAGGTAGAGACCCCTTTGGAAGTTGAATAAATCTTTCACAGCGGTTGCATATCAGATATCCTGCAGATTAATAATAGCCTCAAAATTATAGTTATAAAGTAGGAAGAAAAATAATTTTATGGTTGGAGGTCACCACAGCATAAAGAACTACATCAAAAGGCTGCAACATTACAAAAGTTAAGAACCACTATTTTAAGATAATTGCCTTTGGTATTACCAATATATTCCTCACTGTCTTCATTGCCTTCCCCTAACATGTAGGCTAAACTTTCTGATGTTATTAGTGAGCCTTCTAATTTCACTAAAATTGCTTATGTGCAGTGGTAAGGAAATGGCAGCTATGTGGTTTTAGACATTATTCCACTTACCCTGTCTAGAAGAGGAGTTTAGGAACTGATAGTCAGTAGATTTTTATTGTATGAATGAAATCAAGGATCAATCTTTTTTAAGGTCTGTAACTCCTTCTGATGAACACTTTATTAACCATGGCTAGTGAATGACAAAGAAAATAAAAATAGAAAACCACAAGTGACCACACGTTTCCTTGTAGGTAAAACAATCCATTGTCTTCAAGACAGCAAACACACACACTTTCAGTAGACGAGGCTTGTTTGTTGCCATTCACTCTTAGGAAAACATCTAATTCTTTGACTTTGATTACCTAGGTCCACTATGGCTATGCAGGCAGCAGCACTGGGATCTTCCATTGGCTCAGCAATTGTTGGAGGTTTGGTTACAGGTCTGTATCAAAAGGGAATATTTAGCTGGATTCCATGGTATATGCTTGTAACCACAGCTACTTGAGAGGTTAATATGAAAGGACTGGGACTTCTGGACCACTTTAAAGGTATCTCAAAACAATAGGAATAAGAACCAGATCAACTCTTGCCAGTACCCTATTACTCCATTACTTAGCAGAAGATTCAAGTTCACTGGTAAATCCTGCTAACTAATTATGTCAGCTAAAAGAGGTGTCTTCAAACCGTCTTCTAATTACTTAGGATGAAGCCTCCCCTCTTCATGTGCTTTATTCTTCCTCTGCCCACACAGGTCTCATTCTAAAGCTACCTGTCTGGAACCAGCCACCTGACGAGTACTGCTTTGATGATTCTGTTTCTTGGAAGGTAATGCACAGGATTCAAAACGAGAATGTAAATGACAGTTCTGTTGCCATTCGGGTAGCCAAGGACCCTTTTGTTCTTCCTGAATCAAAATGATGAGTAGGCAAGGAGGACTTTCCAAATACTGGTCTCTAGCATCTTCTTCTCTTTCCTGCTTGGTAGTGTCTGCAGGGACAGCAGCTAGGTAGAAACAATGGCCACTGATTCTCTGTAGAGTTATAGTCCTTATGTAGGATTAGAGTATCAGGACCTTTACTGCAATTAATTATCCACCCTCAGCAGCAGCCATGCTATTATTCCCATCCTTGGCCTAGAACCTTGATATAGGAAACTTCATTGTGCTTTTGAACTCTTATAGTGACAAGGCTTTTAGGTCCCCCTTTTCTTCTCCTGTAGTCTTAGCTCTCTCTCTCTCTCTCTCTCTCTCTCTCTCTCTCTCTCTCTCTCTCTCTCTCTCTCTCTCTATCCTTCTGCTGGACACCTTCTTCCACCTTGGCTGCTTTTGAACTGTCCACCTGATTCTTCATCTAAGACACTCAACAACTTAGCTGCCGCTAGGATGAGTAGCCAGAGTGTCATCGTCTGCTCTTTTGTTTCTGATGAATGCTAGGGCCTTTCGGGAATCACAGCCACTTTGGGAAGCAGACTCCAGGCAAAAATTAGGCCTCTTGGAAGATGGGTGCTCAGAAGCAGTCACTGAATGTACACCAGGCTTCTCTGGGGGCTTAGATCAGCCTGGAAGCAGGCACTGCCCATCCCACACTTCTACTAGGTCCGCTGCTGAATTCTCTGCTGTGTCTGCTGCTTGGTCCAGTGCTGCATCTCCAGCCTTACAGCAGCTATCTACATTGCTGCTTATCCACTTGGCCTGTCAGCTTTTAAATTCTTCATACCACAGTCAGCTGTGGTGGTGCACCTCTTCAATGCTAACGCTCTGGAGGCAGAGGCAGATGGAGCTCTTGTGAGATGGAGGCAAGCCTAGTCTACACAGCAAGTTTCAGGCCAGTGGGCTGTTGAGAGAGAGAGAGAGAGAGAGAGAGAGAGAGAGAGAGAGAGAGAGAGAGAGAGGGAAGGAGGTGGGGAGAGAGAGGGGGGAGGGAGGAGAGGGAGAGACTGTGTCACAAAAACAAAGAGAACTAGAAATGAAAAGAAAAGAAAGGAGGAAAGAAGAAAGGAGAGAAGGAAGGAAAGGAAGGAAGGAAGACAGACAAAGAGAGAGAGAGAAAGGCAAAAAACAAGCTCCTCATGCCACTTGCCATTGCCACTCTACTGTCACTGCTACTGTTTTCATATTACCAGCTCAGCTTGCAACTACTCAAAGATAAGATTACTCAAGAGTAGCCATGCATTGGTCTGATACACAGCATTCGCAGAGCCAATGCTTCAGGGTCTCCCGGCAGACTCACTGGATGGAGCTGAGCAGCATGCATGTATAGTGAGATAACGGATAATTGGAAGATCTACAGCTAGGTTGTTGTTGATGCTCAGCCTTATCTCCTAGCAACAATCACACCCACCGAGGCTTGAGTTTGGAATAAATTGTAGCCTTGCCTGTCAGCATCCGTCATACATTTTTTTTTCCTAGCACTAGAGAAAATGCTCTCCCTCTGGCCAGCATGGAGACAAGCTGTAATAGCTCCAACTGGGGTTGCTGTGCAATTTTTCTGTGATTTTCTTAGGGCATCTGTAGAATGCATGAGACAGCTAGTGCTAGCTTTAAGAATAAAGCAGTAAGAAAAAAAAAAGTAAAGCAGTTGCCTGTTAGATTGATAGCTTTTTTGATCAAGATCTATCCAGTAAGACTGAGCCTAACAGCTGCTAATTAAGACTCAGAATCATTACACCCAATGTGCTTGTTTACTCACAGGAAAACAAACACCAGGGATTCTTTTAAAATAACTTAAAGAACTTAAAATTAACAGAAATTTTTTTTGTTGTTGTTCTTTTTTTCGGAGCTGGGGACCGAACTCAGGGCCTTGCGCTTCCTAGGCAAGCGCTCTACCACTGAGCTAAATCCCCAACCCCAGAATTAACAGAAATTTTAACAGCTTTTTGTACCATGCACTACAGTGCTTGGCTGCCTAAGAAGTGAGTTCTACTTATCTGTCTCGATCCCACTGAGGAAAACTTTACTTAAGTCCTATGCTTGTGTAGCATGTATGTAATAAAACTGCCTGAACTTCCTAGTCACAGAAAGAAATAAGGCAGTTCATCTCTCCAGAAAAGATCAAAAGTTAAGGGCTGGAGATATGGCTCAGCAGTGAAAGGAGGTTATTTCTCTTGCAGAGGAACTCTGTTCCCAACATCCAAATCATCTGACTCACAACCACCTCCATTTCCCAGGCATCTAAAACCCATTTCTGGCCTTCAAGGGTACCTACATGCACATAGTGCACATGCAGGCACACACGTACACATGAATTAAAATAAATAAATGAAAAATTAGAAAAAGTTAAATTACTTTCTGAAGCAGAAACTAAGTAAACACGGAACTTAACCAACAAGTGTCATTTCTGTTCTTTTATATCAATTCTTTAAAAAGGTGCTCATAGAAAAAGGTGGTCAACAGTTTGATGTGTTGTATTCAAGCTGAGAGTAGGATGAAAAGCCAGATGTACTGTCTGAGGCTGAAGGCTTTTAGAAAGCACACATCAAAAGTAGCGAACTTAAGGTTCTTTTCATCCCTCACATTATGACTGCTGACCCCAGGGTCGTTTTCTCACAAAGCATTTTCTTCACATCTTGAGTGACATAGAAGCTTCAACAGATTAGTTGGAAAACTGGGTTTGGGAAGAGGAAATGAAGTCAAAGTCAGTGAAATAAACAATTTGTTTTTATATTTCCTTTAACTCAAATAATTTGACATCAGAGTTTTTCTAAGCAAAGAAAACACCTTTGCTTCAGTATTAACTTATGACAGTGCCAGCAACAGAACCATTAAGAGTCACATTACTGTTTTTGTTTTTCAAGGTTCCCAAATACAGAGAACTGGATAATTACTTCTTTCAACACGTGACTCACAACCATGTGGAACACGAAGTCTAAATACCATTCCTAAACTCAGCATCCTCAGACTTACCAGGAAGAGTCAAGTTTAAAGAAACCAACGCTTGGTATACAGAGAGATAGGCATGGCAATATAAAATATAAATACAAAAGATGCCTTTAGTTTTGGTATTATTCCTTGATGTTCAAATGATTTCTCAGTCGACGGAAAATTGCTCACAAAGCAGTCTATCCTAGACCCTAAGGATGACTGCAAACGAAGAGGTTCCTAATGAATGTTTGATTGTATTCTTGATAATTTGCAAAAGAGATGAATCATAGAAATCAATATTTCTTGATCATATCAGACTTTATCCACTTTTTAGGTGAGTTTTCATTGTGGTATCTTTGTGCATGTGTGTCATAGCCCTACCCCTATCCACTGCAGTCCCTCAAGATTCTTTGCCCCCTCCAGCTGGGTCCCTTTCTTCCCCGACTTAGGTATTTCTTGTTCTATTACATGCATTTTATCTGCAACCCTTTAGCTTCTTAATGTACATGTCTTCAGTTCCAAAGAGTATAAAGCTGAAGTCAAAGGACATATTAAAGAATCTATTCTAGAAAAATGAAATAAATCTATGTAAATAAAAGGTAATATTAATGTTCTAGTTAGCATCGTTTTAAATCTTAAAAACAGTCACAGTAATGTTACACTGTTGTTTGCATATTCTTATCCTTGATACCTTCTTATGGTTATTATTTGTAATAAGAGTTTAAAGGCCACCTGTATAAATTTTCAAATGATTAAATATTATCTTAAAATAAGGTATTTGTCTTTATCTCTTCTTCATATGATTGAATCCATTTTAAGAGCACATATACTCACACCTCATACTTAATGCATATTAAAATTGTGCGTTCCCTATAAAAATCAAATGACCTTTTTGAAGTATAAATTTTAAAGGACTGCATTTGGAAATGTTGACTGGCACAGTCTCACTAAACCATTTTTATAAAAATCAAGTAACATTTTTTCATATTTAGAGTTTTTGATTTTTTTTTTCCATCCTCCAGTCCTGAAATCTTAACAGAAACTAACTAGGTACCAAAAAACATATGAGCACTGGCATGATCACTGTGGTGTTCCTTCCTGAAGACTAGAACTGAAAACTATACGCAAAGGTAAATTATTTAAATGTGTCATATAGGCAAAATCTGTTGTCCCCTCCCTTCATCACCTTTACAAAGAAACTTCTCCATGGCCAAAGTTTCCAAGGTTCCAATTAAACCTTGGACTTAGAGCATCCAAATTTTGTTTTTTCACTCAGTGTTACAATTCTCTTATCCACAGTAGTGCATTGCCATTCTTTTAATTAACAGGATGTTTTTATTGGAAACAAATAAGAAAGCATAATCCTGAGCAAATTCGTTCAAAGTTACTGTAGTGAAGCCCAATAATTGCCAATGTATTTGTATATGCTTAGTTTTTATTATTATGAAATTCACAGAAAAAAGTTGAAATTTTAAAAAGGCATGTCCATTAAAAACCTTCACTTTCTGTCTTTACTGGGATTGCCCAAGGTAATTCATAAAAATCAATGGTTGTTTTCTGGTGGGGAAAAATAACCTTTACTATATTTATGAATGCCATCAAAGGCATAGTACATGTCTATTAAATCTATTTTCTATGAACAATGGTAAATTATTTTCACATGAAGATTTATGTTTCCTACTCAAATAAATTCCGTTTTCTTGTTTGGTAAATCTGCTCTGAGTTTATCATAATATTCTCATGGAAAGTGTATTACCCGTCTTCTACCTTCCTCATTTTCATTATATTTAGTCACTTCATCTACCCCATTTCTATTGTTTGTTTACATCCAGTTCACTTTTGCAAATTCTACAAAAATTGCATGTGCATGCATTCTGACTGTGCAAAAAAGTGTTTATATGAGAAACTGAAGACTTAATTACTTTAGTCATGTTTATTTGCAGGAGTGGTTTTATATTCAAATTTGAAGTGTATAAACTCTGGGGTTTTTTAAATTTCTTATTGGTTATTTTATTTATTTACATTTCAAATGTTATCTCCTTATCCTACCCCCCTTTCTTCTATGAGTGTGTTCTGCCTCTCACTCACCCGCTCCCGCCTCACTACCCTAGCATTCCCCTATACTGGGGTATCAAGCCTTTACAGGGCCAAGGGTCTCCCCTCCCCTCCCCAGAGGACCCAAGGCATCCTCTGCTACATATGCAACTGGAGCCTTGGGTCCCTCCATGTATAGTCTTTGGTTGGCCACCCCCTGGGAGCTTAGGGTATCTGAGATTGGTTGATGTTGCTTTTCCTATGGGGTTACAAACCCCTTCACCTCCTTCAGTCTTTTGTCCAACTCCTCCATTGGGGGTCCTTGTGCTCAGTCTGATGGTTAGCTGCTAGCATCCTCATCTGTATCAGTAGGGCTCTGGCAGGGCCTCTCAGGAGACATCTTTATCAGGTTCCTGTCAGCAAACACTGCTTGGCATCAGCAATAGTGACTGGGTTTAGGGGCTGCATGTGGGATGGATCCCTACATGGGGCAGTCTCTGGATGGCCTTTCCTTTAGTCTTTGCTCCACTCTTTGTCCCTGTATTTCCTTTAGACAGGAGCAATTCTGGGTTAAAATTTTTGAGAAGGATGGGTGGCCGCATCCCTCAACTGGGAGTCCTGCCTAACCTCTCCATATGGTCTCTACAGGTTTTATCTCTCCTTTGTTGGTTATTTCAGCTAATCTCATCTCCATTGGGTCCTGGGAGCCTCTTGTTTTCCTGGTCTCTGGGACTTTCTGGTGGCTACTCCCATTCCCCATCCCGCATTGCTACACAATTCTGTTCAATTTTCTGACCCTTTGTACATCTTCCCTGTCTTCTCCCACACCTGATTCCCCCCTCCTTTTCCTCTCCCCGTCCCTGCTTCTTTCCAAGTCCCTCCCACCCTCTACCTCCTGTGATTATTTTGTTCCCCTTTCTGAGTAGGACTGAAACATCCACACTTTGGTCTTCCTTCTTTTTGAGCTCCATGAGGTCTGTGAATTGTATCTTGGGTATTCCAAGCTTTTCGGCTAATATCCACTTATCAGTGAGTACATACCATGTGTGTTCTTTTGTGACTGGGTTACCTCACTTAGGGTGATATTTTCTTTTTTTTTTTTCTTTTTTTTTTCTTTTTTTTTTCGGAGCTGAGGACAGAACCCAGGGCCTTGCGCTTCCTAGGCAAGCGCTCTACCACTGAGCTAAATCCCCAACCCAGGGTGATATTTTCTAGTTCCATCCACTTGCCTGCGAATTTTATGAAGTCATTGTTTTTAATAGCTGAATAGTATTAAAAACAACAACAACAACAACAACACTTCACCTAATCACTTTCATGTCTCCACCCAAACAAAATTCAGTGTGTGTAATCTATTGCATCAGTTCATAGGCTAGAATAAAATTTCAAGATCTATTTATGTGATCCGATTCAGGAAGCTTTTGTTATTCTTTGTTCTTGACTAAAGCTGAAGGAGTGTCCCGGAATTATTAGATGTAATTTCAGATAAGTTTATGAAACTTACACTTTCACAAATTTGGAGTTCTCCAGCTCTTGTTTCAATAGCCTTTGAGCTGGCTGGCTTTTGCATAAGATGATAAAGGTCTGTTGTTTGGGGTCAGGGAGATGTCCCAATTTTTCTACTTTATTCCAAACCAGTTTTATTCATAATAAGCATTAGCCTATTTTAATTCTCTTTCCTGGGTATGTGGCAGGGGACCTCTTTTATACAGGTTGTTTTTGCCCTTTACTATTGACTGGAGGTTAAGGTCATGCTACTGGGGTACCTTGAATGGGTCGCAGTCGCAGCACTCAGGAGACAAGGTGGGAAGACATAAATTCAGGCCAGCCTGAGCTGCATGATAAAGGCCTCTCACAAACAACTGAAACCACAAAAATGTGGATAAAAAAAACCTCTTCTGAATAAACCAAACATCTGGCTTGTCCCAGAACACAATTGTCCTAGATTACTATCAACAAAACAAAAAACAAAAAATAAAACCAAAAAAATCAAAACAACTCTGCGATTTTTTTCAATGGAAAAAGGCTGTAAATCTCCTACAATCAGGGACATCAGAATCAATGTTCCTGAGGTTCACAAGTGATCAAATTTCTCACTACAATCTCAGGGACTTGGGTTGAGCAGCATCTCACTGCCATGATGGATCCCAAGGAATCCTATGGATGTGTGTATCATACAATGTGGGTGTGCACTCGTGCCACAGTATACTTCCGGAGGGCTGAAGACAGTTTGGTAGAGTCAGCTCCTTCCCTCCACCTTTATCTGAAAATAGGGATTGGACTCCGTTGTCAGGCTTGTGCAACAAATGACTTGCTCACTAAACTATTCCATCTCCCCCAGTAGTCAAATCTTTCAGTCCTGAAACCTCTAACAGTTTCTCCTATATCTTTCTGATGTTCGTGATCTTGAGTCTTTTGAAAACAACGGGCCGCTGGCATTGTCTCCAGTTGACCTGGATGTGTTTACTTAAAGGGTGGAGTCAGGCCGCACAACTTTAACAGCAATATTGCAAAGGTGAGGCTTCCCCCTAGATGGAACAAGCGTTGAGCTTGTTTCGTCATGAATGATTGTCTTTGATCACTGATGATTTGATTTTTTTTCTCCCTTCTACCTTAACGTTTTCTTCTTCAGGAAAAGCAGAGCCAACAGTGCAGTCACTAAAGAGCTTGCCATGAAAATATGAGGACCTGAGTTCTAGCCCAGAGGCCAGTTGGTGGCACACTTTTGCAATCTCAGACTGAGGCAGGTAGATCCCCAGATCTCATGGGCCAACCAGACTAACTTGCTAATGAGCAACCATTTCTCAAAAACAAAGCAGGTGATACTTGAGGAATGTCACCCAAGCTTAGATTCTGGCCTCTACATGCATGTGTGCATGTGTAACCACTCCCACACTAGCGCCTACACAAACATGTGTGTATACACACAGGATGAGTAAATCTTTTGTTGCTTTGACCTTGTAATTATTATTTTGTGGAGAAGTAATATGAAATGTTCATAGTCCCTGGGTCAGCACCTCTTTCTTCTAAAGCTTTCAGTGTGCTGATTTGCTAATTGATACCTCTATAGACTTGTAATTTATTATTCAATTCTTTACAAAACATTATATTAAATTGTTGTGAACATGACATTATCCTAGGTTTGACCAGTGTAAGCCTGTTTGTGATGCTTTCTAGATCTTTCTCTCTTGTTTTGCCTGTGTTAGCTCTGGAATCAGCCATTTCTTTACATATTACTTTCTTCAAGTGGTTGGTATTTATCATCTGAGATGTAAAGCTAGTTGTGTCACTGCGACTGTGGTGTTTGTTCTTCCTGATCCTCTCAGTTGTCAGAAACAGAGAAAATAAATGATGTGAATCTATATGTATATCTTTGTGTGAATTAATAGCTTAGTCTATCTGAAAATTTAGACAAAAATCGGCGTTATTACAAGACTTACTTGGAAAAAGCAAAATTCTTGGAAAATGTAATTTAACTTGTCATGTAATCGACAAGTTAAAAGAAAAAAAGCATACCAAATTTGTGTTTACACATGTTAGATTTTATTTTGAAAAAACAGCGCACAACATTATCAAAGAAGAGTTTTTTAAAAACATAACATAATTACATTGGGTAAATAATAGTATTTACATTAAAATCTATGATGTATGCATATGAATACATTTATACATATCTAAAGAAAATAAATTAGAAGGTGGGTAAATGCTTCATGTGGAAAGGCAATGGAGTCCTGCAAAGACAGTCTGTGAAAGAGGAAGTTTTCATTTGCTCTTTGTTTGCAACTGTTGTGACTGTGTTGTATGTGATCATATAACATTAATGAAGGACAGAGAAACTTTATTAAAAGGAAAGAGAGCTAGGTGTGGTGTCATACTCTTTTCATCTCATCACTCAGGACAAGTGTGGCCAGATCTCTTGTGAATTTGAGGAGTGTGATCTACATAGGGAGTTCCAAGACTGCAAGGGCGAGAGAGAGAGAGAGAGAGAGAGAGAGAGAGAGAGAGAGAGAGAGAGAGAGAGAGAGAGATCCTGTCTCCAAAAAAGGGGGGAGGGAAGGAGGGAGGAGGGTGAAAGGGGGAGGGAAAGGAAGAGTCAGGCAGGTAGAGGGGGAGATGGAAGGAAGGAAGAAAGAGAGAGAGAGAGAGAGAGAGAGAGAGAGAGAACAAAGAAAAAGCTAACAAGAAAAGCAGAACACAAAAACTACACCCAGCCAAACATATATGTATGTTTGTATGTATTACCTGTGTACACACACACACACACACACACACACACACACACACACACCTTTAAAGCCTAACCACCTCTTTGAATTCATGTTGTTTGTACTTCATTTGATGCTCACCTTTTGACTTCAAGCCATTTTCTGTGGTGGTTAATCTCCATTGTCAACTTGACTGAATTGAGAATCACCTGAGAGACACACCTCTAGGCTTATCTGATATGGTCCTTTCAGAGAACATTTATAGTAGAAACCCCAGGCAGAATGTGAGCGGCACCAGTCTATGGGCTGGGTTCACAGGACACAAAGGGGAAAACGAGAACACGGAGCACCAGCACCTATCTCTGTGCTCCCAGAATGCTGACAAAAGACAACCAGTTGCTTCCACCCCCAGCACCATCCTTTTCTTTCCATAATGGTTCATACCCTTTGAACACTTGGAACAAAATTAGTCCTTCCTTCTTTAAATTGTATTCATCAGGTGTTTTGTGAAATGGATCTCAGAGTAACTCCAAAGTTGTAATCCTTTGAATATTTACGTAGGCAAGAAAACTTTAGGTCCTTTGTAAGGTAGAGACCTACATTTGCTAATCTGTCTTCTATATCATTGGTGAACTGTCGTATCGTGGTTATTAGGTCTGTATCTTGGATGTCTGAGTGTATGTGCATGTGTGTGCCCCTGATGAAATATTTGAGGTTCCTGTTCCAATTTTGTTCCTCCATAAACACTTGATTATTTGGTGTAATTTTTCTATGATACAAGGTTTTACTAAGGCATGTGTCCAAACAGACTGATACTTTCAAATCTATAAATACATTCAAATACACCTCAATTAATGCCAATACTCATTCTAGTCTTTTCTATAATGAAGTCCATTTCTCCACTATAAATGTGGTTCACACTGCTTTGATTATAATTACTTGATTGATCCACTGCCTTACATATAAGATCTCTTGTGACTAATACTGCCTTATTCTCTGTGAACGTGGAATCTTCATCATCTACCGTCAAACTTCCCCTGTGTCAAAGCTGTTTCATCCTTTGGCAGGCTTTGGCATCCTCAACACCAGGCTGAGGGTCTATCTTCTCTTCCAAACTTGTTGGATGTGTAAATGAGTGTCAAAGAAGGTATTAAAGAGGGTGAAAAAGGCAAAACGTATGCAGTTTAGGACAGAAAAATGGAAGATAGTGAAATTACCATAGGATACTCTCTCTCAGACTTGCATTATGGAGTATCCAGGTCAGAGAGAGTTGGGTACACAAGATAAACCAGTAGAAAGACTGAATAATGGGTCCTATGTATCTTAGTTACCATGTGACCAGACTAATTCTCTGGAGAGGTTTAATCTAAAGTTATATGAGAAGGAACCAAAGTTTGAGGCTTAGAGGAAAGAGGGGAGGATTGTTATGATTAGGGGGGAAGGATTGCTATGATTAACCAGTAGTGACTTAATAGTTCAGCTATTCCTTTGAGTGTGAGGAACTTTGCAGGCTATGTGTCTGGCATTGTCATAGGTCAGCCATTGGGGTATTTATGAGGATTACATAAGTCACACAGGAAAAGGTGTTTTCAAACTAACCCAATATCTTTAATACAAACGGTGAGCTGTTCTCTTTATCTTCACTGTTCTCAAGTAACAATCTGGTAAATTCATATTTAGATCCCTCCCTGGAGATGTGAAAATAGTGTTTAAGGTTAAAAAAAAAGTCAATAAAAATAAGTATGGAATGAAGATCCACATGATGGAGAGAATTTATTTAACAAACTGGTAGAATGGCTGGAATAGTCTATCATCTGTCAACTATAAACTACATAAAAGAGGTATTTTTGAAGGTATTGACCTGTCTCAAAACCTTTAAAGAACTTGACTAGAGATTGGAATAAAGATGACTTATAGACCACTGTGTGATTACTGTCTTAAGGGTTTCTATTTTTGTGAAAAAAAATGTCATGACCAAAAGCAACTTGGAAAGGACAGGGTTTATTTCAGCTTAGTACTCTCAAGTCACACACCATCACTGAGGGAAGTTGAGATCTCCAAAACAGGAGTTGAAACAGAGACTGGAGGAATGCTGCTTACTGTCTTGCTCCCCATGACTTGCTCCCCATAGCTTGCTCAGTCTGTTCTCTTAGATTTGAGGATCACCTACCCAGGCTTTTCAGTATCAACCCTTAATGTAGACAAGACCCCACAAACTTGCCTAAAGATAAAGTTTTTAGAGATACTTTTTCAATTAAAATTCCCTCTTTCAAGGATGTCTAGGTTTGTATATTGCCAACAATGCCAACCAACCAGAGCTCCCAGGACTAAGTCACTACCCAAAGACTATACATGGACTGACCCTGGGCTCCAACCTCATAGTTAGCAATGAATAGCCTAGTAAGAGCACCAGTGGAAGGGGAAGCCCTTGGTCCTGCCAAGACTGAACCCCTAGTGAATGTGATTGTTGGGGGGAGGGTGGTAATGGGGGGGAGGATGGGGAGAGGAACAGCCTTATAGAAGGGGAGGGGGAGGGTTAGGGAGATGTTGGCCCAGAAACCGGGAAAGGGAATAACAATCGAAATGTAAATAAGAAATACTCAAGCTAGGGGCTCGAGACCCCATATGTACAACAATGCCAAGCAACCAGAGCTTCCAGGGACTAAGCCACTACCTAAAGACTATACATGGACTGACCCTGGACTCTGACCTCATAGGTAGCAATGAATATCCTAGTAAGAGCACCAGTGGAAGGGGAAGCCCTGGGTTCTGCTAAGACTGAACCCCCAGTGAACTAGATTGTTGGGGGGAGGGCGGCAATGTGGGGAGGATGGGGAGGGGAACACCCATAAGGAAGGGGAGGGGGGAGGGGGATGTTTGCTCGGAAACCGGGAAAGGGAATAACACTCGAAATGTATATAAGAAATACTCAAGTTAATAAAAAGAAAGAAAGAAAGAAAGAAAGAAATACTCAAGCTAATAAAGATTTAAAAAAGAAAGAAAGAAAAAAGAAAAGAAAAGAAAAGAAAAAAGAAAACCAATCTCCCAAGAAGTACACAGAAGACCACACCTGAAGCAATAAATAAATAAATAAATAAATAAATAAATAAATAAATAGATAAATAAATAAATAAATATTAAAAAAAGAATAGTTTCTGACTGATCTAGACACTTCTTAGGTCAGATCTTAAAGATATTCCCATGGTTTACAATAATCTCAATCACAAAACTCTTTGTTTTCAGTAAGTGGCCCTGAAAATTTTAACTTTGCTTATGTGCTTATTCAAAGATTGTGGAGTGCTTTCCTCCAATTGTTTTACATGTTTTCTATATTAGTAACTGGCTGTAGGCAGTTTGTTGGAGTCCAGAAGGTTCACCATAAAGAAGGACCCCATCAAGGGGTCTAGAATTCCCTCCTTTGCAGTATTTTATCTGTAGGAGGCACATCAACTTTCTGCATATCATTACCATGAAAATGGAGAACCAACTTTGGGCTAAAAAATCACTTCTATTTGAAACCCAGTAAACAATGCATTTCTACAAACTGTCTACTAGTGGTTCATGTCTTTAATCACAATACTAAGTACTTAAGAGGCAGAGACAGGAAGATCTCGGTGAGTTCGAGAACAACCTGCTCTGCATAGAGACTGACAGGCCAGCTAGGGACCCATAGTAAGATCCATTCTCAAAATTAAATAAAATGAAAAGTAAAAGGGAATATTTTAAATAAAATGAAAAGTAAAAAGGAAACATCCTCACTTTCAAGAATGCTGGCTTGTTACAGAGAGAAAATGATAAGCTCTGTATGAACTCTGGGGATAACAAGTGATAACAGCTGGGGAAAATGTTATCAAGAAAGCAATGTCAGAAATAATAATCCCTGGAGTCTATTAAACAATGCTCTAAGTCACAATTCTGGCACAGAAAGGAAAGACCCACGTTTCTTGAGCAATTGAACTAGAAAGATCTTCCTCGGGTTAAAAGTGCACAGAAAGTTGGCAAATTAGGTGATAGCAAAGAGAAACTCCTCTCCTGTCAGTGAAAGGAAAAGGGTAGATGGTGGATGCGGGTCCTTACATGTACACCAGGAAATGCATCCTCACTATCCATCACAGTGATTCCAAGACTTATGTATTATACTGTTATTATTTTTCTCAGGGTTGGCTTGGAAGTAAAGGATCAATAGAAGTTATATAAACCAATAAGGTAGTGCTTACCTGGAATCTCAGCACTCTAGGAGGCTAAACCAGGAAGAATGCTAGTTTAAGTCCAGTGTGAGCTATATAGCAAGATCATATGATCCAGTTATGCACTCCTGGGTGCAAACGTGAAGGAGCCAATGTCATAATGTAGTAGGTAGCACTTACTGTACCATTAATCATAATAATTGAGTTAAGAAATCACCTAGGTACCATCAATATGTAAATAGATAAAGCAAACATGGTTTGGAGGTCAGAGAGATGATACAGTAGGGCAAAGGGTTTGCTGCCAAATCTGATGACCCCAGGATCCATATGGTAGGAGAGAATTGCTTACCACTAGCTATCCTCTCACTCTCACTCTCACAAAGTGCATACACATGCCCTCACAAAGTCCACATGCATGCATACGCACCTGCACGCCTATACACACACACATGATAGATAAACTATGTAAACAAAAAGACAGAGAGGGGGGATGGAGGGAAGAAGAGAGAGCAATAGAGACAAGGGAGAGAAAGAGGGAGAAAGGAAGTGGGGAAGGAAGTTGCAAGGAAGGACAGAAGGAAAGGAATATGTATACACAACAAAACATTATTCAGACATAAAAAATAAAATTATGATGTGAATGGAATAAAATATCATAATGTTAATCATAATAAACAAGATGTACAAAAAACTATTACATGCTTTCTCTCATATACAAAATCTGAATTTTTTTTAAAAGGCATGAAGTAGAAAGGGAACTATTTAGAAAGAGGAGGGAACCAGTAAGAGATGGGAGGAAATGAAAGAGAGGGTAATTGGGAAAAAGAATGTGGCCAAATTGCATTCTACGTACATATTATAAAAGTGAGGCCAATTATTAGAATTAGCATACACTAATACAATATTTAATAATATTGTTTATTTTGTGTATAATTGTACAATGTAAGCCATGTATATCCACACACCATCATGTCCCTCCCTTTCCCTCTAGTGACCCTAATCTCTCAGATATTTTTAGAAAAACATTAGTTTACTGATGACCTGAACTAGAGTCTGTGCCCAGTTCTTACTAAGTTTCAAATAAGTGTCCTGCCCCGGGCATTAAGGAAGAAGAGGAGGAAACATAAGATCACATAACGGTGCAAGAAACTTGAAGCTCTAAAGGTGGTTTTTATACCTAACCACCCATGCAGAGATCATGCCACACTCTACATACCAAACAATGCAATTAATCTCATTGTGCGAGTGTGGACATCATGTTCAGGATTAAGCAAGTATTCTTTATCAGGAAACATAAGGTCAATGCCAGTTTTAGATGAAAGGAAAATCCTTCCAGGTTTTATTGAACAGAACAGGCTGAACTGGAAGGAGAAAGGGGAAAGGTAAAAGATGAAAACAGGGCAAGGATACAGAACAGAGTTTCTCTGTTTATACATACTTATTTATAAAACGGGTGAAAGACAATCGCTAAAACAAACTTAGCAATACCTTGAAGTCTTCAATCTGCATCAGAAGTGTTGATTCCTTCTGATTGTCGTTGGAAAGATCTCTTAATAATTATATCAGCTTAAAGACAATGAGTGGATTTGACTTTTCTGCTATTCTTGCACTTCTGGGACTCATTCTCATTCTCATTCTAAATATTAAAGACTTTATGGCTAAAGCATCTAAACGGCAGTGTCCTCCAGGACCCAAACCTTGGCCAGTTATTGGAAATCTACACATCCTCAACCTGAAGAGGCCCTATCAAACCATGTTAGAGGTAAGACATAAATACATAAATGATCATTCACATTGTGTGTGTGCGTGTGTGTGTTCTGTGTGTATATGTGTGTGTTTCCAAATCATTCTTATCCTAGAATGTTTATTAGCTTACATGTGCTAACTATAGCTCATGTACATGTTTTGGATTCATCAGCATTCAAAATTAGCAGAGCTAATTAAAAATGCATATATGCATTTAAATTTGTGTATATATTTACATATATACATATAGTGTGTGGGTATGTGTGTGTATGAATTAGCTAGCTAATATGGTTCAAGGGTAGAAGTGGCAATTTTATTCTCAAGTATTTACAGCATGTAAACTTCTTCACTTCAAACATTTTGGTCTACATTTTATATATATTCTTCTAAAATCGCCTGAGTTTTGATCATTGACTTATGGGCAACTTTCAAATTAACCTCTCAAACCTGTATACATAAATAAGATAAACACCCATGTTATGGATATAACAGTTTAAATCTAGGTCTTCTATTAATTTGACAAATGACTTTATCTTTTGTCCTTTGTGTCACTGCCTAACAGGTTACAGACCTGGGGCAAGAATTAGACTAAACCTCTCCACTTTTTCAGTGAAAAAAATTTGTAAAATTATTGTTTATAGGGATAGACAAGGTGAATATTTTGAGCTTGCAATTGGCTATACGCTCTAAGTTGTTTCTAATTGAGTCCGGTTCTCATACAATTTGTAACATTTAATTTTAAAATCTTAAGGCACAAGGTAATGAAGAGAAAACTATAATTTCACCTCAGTTGGCAGTTCAAATTTGTTATAGGATTTTTTTAAAATAAATCAACACAAGGCATCCACATTCTTCTAACTAACCTGGAGAAAGACAAATTGACATTTCTATCTCCATTTTACAGATCAATATACTTTCACAGAACATAGAAACAACTTAAACTATCTCTGTGGCTCCTTCTACATCCAAAATCACAAGCCGGGGTAATCTCTCATAAGAATAAAATCTTTCAACACATCTCTGTTTACTGCTATGCTCCTCAAAGTTATTTCCACACTACTCCTGTCCTTTGCTTATACATTAACTAATCTACCCTCTTCATGGTATGCTCTTTCCTTTCACATTTCTACAGATATGCCATTGTTCTGAACGATTTCTATCTACAAAAACAGGAGGCTTCTACTCATTTCCATGACCTGCGTCATTTTTGTTTATGAAACTTATCCTTAAATTGATTTTCTGGCGTGAGCTAGTCTACCCTATATAAAGTAGTTCTCAATCAAGACACCCTGCTCTCAAACTCCTATTTTATTTTCTGTTTCCAAAATATGAATCTTAGTTTTACTGCTTTTCTAAATCATTAAGCCATCCTTCAATTCCTGATGAAATTGTAAATTAGTCAAGTTTCATATATAAAGAAGCATTCCAAATTGTCATCTCAGCCTCCACCAAAACTCAGTTAGATTAAGATTGCAGGTTCTCAACTAGTGGGTCACTAATTGTGGGTCACTTTTTGTGGGTCACTTTTTGAACATCACCACCTGCTCTGTGATCTCATGAAAATACAATATCCTTTCTATCTAGTAGTGATGATATATCTACTCAGGCAAGGTTAAGTGCTAAGAATAAACAGTGCTAAGAATAAACCAAGATGTCCTATATATTGGTTCCTGCTACTTTTCAATTATCAGTGAAAAGTGGAGTTCTTTTTTTTCAGTAAATAATGTTACCAGTAATGGAGAACTAACTTGGTCCCACTTATATCATAGCACACACTAAAAACCAGAATGTGAATATGGAATAGTATCAGTGTGGTAAGTCTTTCATCTCCCTGGAATTTTGGCTGGGCATTTTCTGTTTTCAAACAAAAACATGTAGGGAGGGATTATGCGTCTATTCTGTAATAAAAGATGAGTCATATTCTCAAAGTCAAAATCAAATAAAGTACAGGGGCCACCAACTGAAGGTCATTAGAGTATCTCCAGGAGGTAGAGTGGCTGGAGAAATGACCTTGGTAAAGCAGTGCAGAGGCCATGAGAAACTACCCTTTTAATTATTCTGTGATGTTTTAGTTGTTTCTCTGTGTTTTGTACACCACAGCTCTCCAAGAAATATGGTCCCATTTACAGCATTCAAATGGGGCCAAGGAAGGTGGTGGTGCTTTCTGGCTATGAGACAGTGAAAGATGCCCTTGTCAATTATGGCAATCAATTTGGCGAACGCTCTCAAGTGCCTATATTTGAAAGACTTTTTGATGGAAAAGGTAATGACCCCTTATTTTCAAATATATTCCTTTGGTCATAAGTATTGACTCAACTGTGTTATATTTATTTATTTCTATATCTTCACTTTGATGGTTCTATATGATCTGAACACTAGTCTTCCTCCATGGAAAATAATGAGTTTGTTTGCAAGTTTTCATTGACACCTTAGTCACACAAACCTCGATATAAGAAAAATATAAACATTCAAAATTGTGCACTGAGTTTATCGAGAAAAAAAATGCAAAATGTTTTCCAACCCAAAAGTCCTTGCTATTTGACTAGAAAAGAAAATATCCTCTTACTGAATAAGCATTAAAAGAAAATAACGTGCTTCACAATCTGCCCCTGTTAAAACAGGAAGGAATGCCTTTTACATACTGGAATCAACATGTTCACATTACATGTATGTTCTCAGGATTAAAATATTAGCTATTACTCAAGATACTGTCTTTGCTAGTTGGACCCATATAAAGAAAAACGAACTCACCATACACTAAGCCACTACCTAAAGACTATACATGGACTGACCCTAGACTCTGACCTCATAGGTAGCAATGAATATCCTAGTAAGAGCACCAGTGGAAGGGGAAAAGCTGGTTTTGTGAGTTAGAGTAAGCTCACCCTCAAAGTTTGGCTCATACGTTCCCATAAAAGCTGAGAAGCGAGGGTCTTACATCCCTGGTCATTTCTGACCTGTCTCCAGACCTTTGGAAAGATATTATAGTCATATAGATATCTAGACAAAATGATGACTTGGTTTTCATAAATATTTATATGCATTTCAAATAAGAAAGAAAAGTATTTACTGTGCTTTCTACAATAAATCCTTCAAGAAATGAAAGAAGAGACTCCCTAGACTTGGCCCTGGTTGGGCTTTGCTTGTTTTCTTTTCTTGCTTGCTGAGAAATGAAACTAGGGTTGAAATAAGCAAGATAATATTTTTTTTTGCCAGAAAACAAGTTATTTTAATTTTTTCTAAGGGAATGACATATGAGTATATCTCTTTTTTTATTTTTTTTATTAACTTGAGTATTTCTTATATACATTTCGAGTGTTATTCCCTTTCCCGGTATCCGAGCAAACATCCCCCTCCCCCCTCCCCTTCCTTATGGGTGTTCCCCTCCCAACCCTTCCCCCATTGCCGCCCTCCCCCCACCAGTCCAGTTCACTGGGGGTTCAGTCTTAGCAGGACCCAGGGCTTCCCCTTCCACTGGTGCTCTTACTAGGATATTAATTGCTACCTATGAGGTCAGAGTCTAGGGTCAGTCCATGTATAGTCTTTAGGTAGTGGCTTAGTCCCTGGAAGCTCTGGTTGCTTGGCATTGTTGTACATATGGGGTCTCGAGCCCCTTCAAGCTCTTCCAGTTCTTTCTCTGATTCCTTCAACGGGGGTCCTATTCTCAGTTCAGTGGTTTGCTGCTGGCATTCGCCTCTGTATTTGCTGTATTCTGGCTGTGTTTCTCAGGAGCGATCTACATCCGGCTCCTGTCGGTCTGCACTTCTTTCCTTCATCCATCGTGTCTAATTGGGTGGCTGTGTATGTATGGGCCACATGTGGGGCAGGCTCTGAATGGGTGTTTCTTCAGTCTCTGTTTTAATCTTTGCCTCTCTGTTCCCTGCCAAGGGTATTCTTGTTCCCCTTTTAAAGAAGGAGTGAAGCATTCACATTTTGATCATCCGTCTTGAGTTTCATTTGTTCTAGGCATCTAGGGTAATTCAAGCATTTGGGCTAATAGCCACTTATCAATGAGTGCATACCATGTATGTCTTTCTGTGATTGGGTTAGCTCACTCAGGATGATGTTTTCCAGTTCCAACCATTTGCCTACGAATTTCATAAAGTCGTTGTTTTTGATAGCTGAGTAATATTCCATTGTGTAGATGTACCACATTTTCTGTATCCATTCCTCTATTGAAGGGCATCTGGGTTCTTTCCAGCTTCTGGCTATTATAAATAAGGCTGCAATGAACATAGTGGAGCACGTGTCTTTTTTATATGTTGAGACATCTTTTGGGTATATGCCCAAGAGAGGTATAGCTGGATCCTCAGGCAGTTCAATGTCCAATTTTCTGAGGATCCTCCAGACTGATTTCCAGAATGGTTGTACCAGTTTGCAATCCCACCAACAATGGAGGAGTGTTCCTCTTTCTCCACATCCTCGCCAGCATCTGCTGTCACCTGAGTTTTTGATCTTAGCCATTCTCACTGGTGTGAGGTGAAATCTCAGGGTTGTTTTGATTTGCATTTCCCTTATGACTAAAGATGTTGAACATTTCTTTAGGTGTTTCTCAGCCATTCGGCATTCCTCAGCTGTGAATTCTTTCTTTAGCTCTGAACCCCATTTTTTAATAGGGTTATTTGTTTCCCTGCGGTCTAACTTCTTGAGTTCTTTGTATATTTTGGATATAAGGCCTCTATCTGTTGTAGGATTGGTAAAGATCTTTTCCCAATCTGTTGGTTGCCGTTTTGTCCTAACCACCGTGTCCTTTGCCTTACAGAAGCTTTGCAGTTTTATGAGATCCCATTTGTCGATTCTTGATCTTAGAGCATAAGCCATTGGTGTTTTGTTCAGGAAATTTTTTCCAGTGCCCATGTGTTCCAGATGCTTCCCTAGTTTTTCTTCTATTAGTTTGAGTGTGTCTGGTTTGATGTGGAGGTCTTTGATCCACTTGGACTTAAGCTTTGTACAGGGTGATAAGGATGGATCGATCTGCATTCTTCTACATGTTGCCCTCCAGTTGAACCAGCACCATTTGCTGAAAATGCTATCTTTTTTCCATTGGATGGTTTTGGCTCCTTTGTCAAAAATCAAGTGACCATAGGTGTGTGGGTTCAATTCTATTCCATTGGTCTATCTGTCTGTCTCTGTACCAATACCATGCAGTTTTTATCACTATTGCTCTGTAATACTGCTTGAGTTCAGGGATAGTGATTCCCCCTGAAGTCCTTTTATTGTTGAGGATAGCTTTAGCTATCCTGGGTTTTTTGTTATTCCAGATGAATTTGCAAATTGTTCTGTCTAACTCTTTGAAGAACTGGATTGGTATTTTGATGGGGATTGCATTGAATCTGTAGATTGCTTTTGGTAAAATGGCCATTTTTACTATATTAATCCTGCCAATCCATGAGCATGGGAGATCTTTCCATCTTCTGAGGTCTTCTTCAATTTCTTTCCTCAGTGTCTTGAAGTTCTTATTGTACAGATCTTTTACTTGCTTGGTTAAAGTCACACCGAGGTACTTTATATTATTTGGGTCTATTATGAAGGGTGTCGTTTCCCTAATTTCTTTCTCGGCTTGTTTCTCTTTTGTATAGAGGAAGGCAACTGATTTATTTGAGTTAATTTTATACCCAGCCACTTTGCTGAAGTTGTTTATCAGCTTTAGTAGTTCTCTGGTGGAACTTTTGGGATCACTTAAATATACTATCATGTCATCTGCAAATAGTGATATTTTGACTTCTTCTTTTCCGTTCTGTATCCCTTTGATCTCCTTTTGTTGTCTGATTGCTCTGGCTAGAACTTCAAGAACTATATTGAATAAGTAGGGAGAGAGTGGGCAGCCTTGTCTAGTCCCTGATTTTAGTGGGATTGCTTCAAGTTTCTCTCCATTTAGTTTAATGTTAGCAACTGGTTTGCTGTATATGGCTTTTACTATGTTTAGGTATGGGCCTTGAATTCCTATTCTTTCCAGGACTTTTATCATGAAGGGGTGTTGAATTTTGTCAAATGCTTTCTCAGCATCTAATGAAATGATCATGTGGTTCTGTTCTTTCAGTTTGTTTATATGATGGATCACGTTGATGGTTTTCCGTATATTAAACCATCCCTGCATGCCTGGGATGAAGCCTACTTGATCATGGTGGATGATTGTTTTGATGTGCTCTTGAATTTGGTTTGCCAGAATTTTATTGAGTATTTTTGCGTCGATATTCATAAGGGAAATTGGTCTGAAGTTCTCTTTCTTTGTTGTGTCTTTGTGTGGTTTAGGTATAAGAGTAATTGTGGCTTCGTAGAAGGAATTCGGTAGTGCTCCATCTGTTTCAATTTTGTGGAATAGTTTGGATAATATTGGTATGAGGTCTTCTATGAAGGTTTGATAGAATTCTGCACTAAACCCGTCTGGACCTGGGCTCTTTTTGGTTGGGAGACCTTTAATGACTGCTTCTATTTCCTTAGGAGTTATGGGGTTGTTTAACTGGTTTATCTGTTCCTGATTTAACTTCGATACCTGGTATCTGTCTAGGAAATTGTCCATTTCCTGAAGATTTTCAAGTTTTGTTGAATATAGGTTTTTATAGTAAGATCTGATGATTTTTTGAATTTCCTCTGAATCTGTAGTTATGTCTCCCTTTTCATTTCTGATTTTGTTAATTTGGACGCACTCTCTGTGTCCTCTCGTTAGTCTGGCTAAGGGTTTATCTATCTTGTTGATTTTCTCAAAGAACCAACTTTTGGTTCTGTTGATTCTTTCTATGGTCCTTTTTGTTTCTACTTGGTTGATTTCAGCTCTGAGTTTGATTATTTCCTGCCTTCTACTCCTCCTGGGTGTATTTGCTTCTTTTTGTTCTAGAGCTTTTAGGTGTGCTGTCAAGCTGCTGACATATGCTCTTTCCTGTTTCTTTCTGCAGGCACTCAGCGCTATGAGTTTTCCTCTTAGCACAGCTTTCATTGTGTCCCATAAGTTTGGGTATGTTGTACCTTCATTTTCATTAAATTCTAAAAAGTTTTTAATTTCTTTCTTTATTTCTTCCTTGACCAGGTTATCATTGAGTAGAGCATTGTTCAATTTCCAAGTATATGTGGGCATTCTTCTCTTATTGCTATTGAAGACCAGTTTTAGGCCGTGGTGGTCCGATAGCACGCATGGGATTATTTCTATCTTTCTGTACCTGTTGAGGCCCGTTTTTTGACCAATTATATGGTCAATTTTGGAGAAAGTACCATGAGGAGCTGAGAAGAAGTTATATCCTTTTGCTTTAGGATAGAATGTTCTATAAATATCCGTTAAGTCCATTTGGCTCATGACTTCTCTTAGTCTGTCTACATCTCTGTTTAATTTCTGTTTCCATAATCTGTCCATTGATGAGAGTGGGGTGTTGAAATCTCCCACTATTATTGTGTGAGGTGCAATGTGTGTTTTGAGCTTTAGTAAGGTTTCTTTTACATATGTAGGTGCCCTTGTATTTGGGGCATAGATATTTAGGATTGAGAGTTCATCTTGGTGGATTTTTCCTTTGATGAATATGAAGTGTCCCTCCTTATCTTTTTTTTTTTACTTTTAGTTGAAAATTGATTTTATTTGATATTAGAATGGCTACTCCAGCTTGCTTCTTCTGACCATTTGATTGGAAATTTGTTTTCCAGCCTTTCACTCTGAGGTAATGTCTGTCTTTGTCTCTGAGGTGTGTTTCCTGTAGGCAGCAGAATGCAGGGTCCTCGTTGCGTATCCAGTTTGTTAATCTATGTCTTTTTATTGGGGAGTTGAGGCCATTGATGTTGAGAGATATTAAGGATAGTGATTATTGCTTCCCGTTATATTCATATTTGGATGTGAGGTTATGTTTGTGTGCTTTCATTCTCTTTGTTTTGTTGCCAAGACGATTAGTTTCTTGCTTCTTCTAGGGTATAGCTTGCCTCCTTATGTTGGGCTTTACCATTTATTATCCTTTGTAGTGCTGGATTTGTAGAAAGATATTGTGTAAATTTGGTTTTGTCATGGAATATCTTGGTTTCTCCATCTATGTTAATTGAGAGTTTTGCAGGATACAGTAACCTGGGCTGGCATTTGTGTTTTCTTAGGGTCTGTATGACATCAGTCCAGGATCTTCTGGCCTTCATAGTTTCTGGCGAGAAGTCTGGTGTGATTCTGATAGGTCTGCCTTTATATGTTACTTGACCTTTTTCCCTTACTGCTTTTAATATTCTTTCTTTATTTTGTGCATTTGGTGTTTTGACTATTATGTGACGGGAGGTGTTTCTTTTCTGGTCCATTCTATTTGGAGTTCTGTAGGCTTCTTGTATGCCTATGGGTATCTCTTTTTTTAGGTTAGGGAAGTTTTCTTCTATGATTTTGTTGAAGATATTTACTGGTCCTTTGAGCTGGGAGTCTTCACTCTCTTCTATACCTATTATCTTTAGGTTTGATCTTCTCATTGAGTCCTGGATATCCTGTATGTTTTGGACCAGTAGCTTTTTCCACTTTACATTATCTTTGACAGTTGAGTCAATGATTTCTATGGAATCTTCTGCTCCTGAGATTCTCTCTTCCATCTCTTGTATTCTGTTGGTGAAGCTTGTATCTACAGTTCCTTGTCTCTCCTTTTGGTTTTCTATATCCAGGGTTGTTTCCATGTGTTCTTTCTTGATTGCTTCTATTTCCATTTTTAATTCCTTCAACTGTTTGATTGTGTTTTCCTGGAATTCTTTCAGGGATTTTTGCGATTCTTTCAGGGATTTTTGCGATTCCTCTCTGTAGGCTTCTACCTGTTTATTAATGTTTTCCTGCGTTTCCCTAAGGGAGTTCTTCACGTCTTTCTTGAAGTCCTCCAGCATCATGATCAAATATGATTTTGAAACTAGATCTTGCTTTTCTGGTGTGTTTGGATATTCCATGTTTGTTTTGGTGGGAGAATTGGGCTCCGATGATGCCATGTAGTCTTGGTTTCTGTTGCTTGGGTTCCTGTGCTTGCCTCTCGCCATCAGATTATCTCTAGTGTAACTTTGTTCTGCTATTTCTGACAGTGGCTAGACTGTTCTATAAGCCTGTGTGTCAGGAGTTCTGTAGACCTGTTTTCCTCTCTTTCAGTCAGTTATGGGGACAGAGTGTTCTGCTTTCGGGCGTGTAGTTTTTCCTCTCTACAGGTCTTCAGCTGTTCCTGTGGGCCTGTGTCTTGAGTTCACCAGGCAGCTTTCTTGCAGCAGACAAGTTGGTCTTACCTGTGGTCCCGAGGCTCAAGTTCGCTCGCGGGTTGCTGCCCACGGGCTCTCTGCAGCGGCAGCAACCAGGAAGACCTGTGCCGCCCCTTCCGGGAGCTTCAGTGCACCAGGGTTCCAGATGGTCTTTGGCTTTTTCCTCTGGCGTCCGAGATATGTGTGCAGAGAGCCGTCTCTTCTGGTTTCCCAGGCGTGTCTGCCTCTCTGAAGGTTTAGCTCTCCCTCCCACGGGATTTGGGTCCAGAGAACTGTTTATCAGGTCTGTTTCCTTCAGGTTCCGGCGGTGTCTCAGGCAGGGGTCCTGCCGCTCGTGGGCCCTCCCCCACGGGAGCCCAGAGGCCTTATACAGTTTCCTCTTGGGCCAGGGATGTGGGCAGGGGTGGGCAGTGTTGGTGGTCTCCTCCGCTCTGCAGCCTCAGGAGTGCCCACCTGACCAGGCGGTGAGGTCTCTTTCCCTCGGGGTTTGGGAGCAGAGAGCTGCTGCGGGCCGGGATCAAGATAATATTTTTTACTATACCATGAACCCATTCTTTCCTTATTTTTGGGAGGGAACACAAAAGCTCTTGATTTCAATTTTTATTTATCACTGAGCACTAAATTTAAAACAGTTAGAAGTACTTTAAACACACTCTCTTTCTCTCCGAGGAATTGCCTTCGCTCATGGCGAAACGTGGAAAACAATGAGAAGATTCAGTTTGTCCACCTTAAGGGACTTCGGCATGGGCAAGCGAACTATAGAAGACACAATTGTAGTGGAATGTCAGCATCTCATACAGAGCTTTGAATCTCACAAAGGTGTGTGCAACAAATAACGCCTTTTCACTTTTCGTGAAAAAGAAATAAACAAAAGGTATATTCAGTCACTTAGTTTGACATAATTTAACCTGTAGAAAAATTCCACTGATATGTATATACCCACCCAGTGCTGCTGTCTACTCCAATACTGTCCCTGTTGACTGTAAATGTTTATTTACATTTTCTCCTCCTCTTCCTCCTCCTCCCCCTCCTCCTCTTCTCCCTTCTCCCCTCTCTCTCTGTGTCTCTTTCTTTTTTTTTTTTGGAGCTAGGGATCGAACCCAGGGCCTTGTGCTTCCTAGGCAAGCGCTCTACCACTGAGCTAAATCCCCAACCCCCCTCTTTCTCTCCCTTTCTTCCTCCTTCCCTTTCTGTCTCCCCTCCCTCTCTCTCCCTCTCCTCCCCTTATCTTCCTACATAAATAAATCTATTAAAAATAATTTTATGTAAAATATATTTTGAATCTTTGAAAGTGCCTTGAAACCATGCTGTCTTTTCATTCTCAGAGTACAATAATGTTCTCATAACAGAAACGCAATCTTCCCATATTGAGACACTAACTTTAACGTAATACAGAGCATCTGGGGAACACAGTGGCATTTTCAGCGACATAAAAGAATTTAAGGGGGTTGGGGACTTAGCTCAGTGGTAGAGCACTTGCCTAGCAAGTGCAAGGCCCTGGGTTCGGTCCCCAGCTCTGAAAAAAAAAGAAAGAAAAAAAAAAGAATTTAAAAACTAGCCCATCATAGTAAGTTGGAGAGCAGATAAAAGGTGCTTTGGGCAACAGAACAGAGAAGCCTTCCAGCTGGACAGCTGCCACGAGGAGGGTGATCCAGATAGAGGAGGCAGCACAGTTGTCTTTTGGAAGGGAGAACTCAGAAAAAAGGGTGTCTTAGTAGGAAAAGCCTGTGAGCCACTACACCCCACCCAAGGATAGGATTTTCAGGTCTTCTGCTTGTGTATCTTGTTTTTTTTTTTTTAATATTTGGGCTTTACCTGATCTTCTTTAGGCTATAATGCTTTCATCTCAATGCAGGAGCGTGCTTTATTGCAAAGAAGATCCTTAGTTTTTATCCAGTCAAGGGAAGCAATCGTTAGTAAAGGATAGCATCGATCACAGACCAGGGCACTTGAAAAGATGATTATCAACTACCAGCCATTAGAGGTGTGAGCAGATGCCACACCTGACATCAAATGACGCCTGGCAATGAGACAACTACAGGTCCCTTTTCATGCCTTCCTGTTTTTCTGATGTCCCCTCTCAAATGAAAGCTACAGAAAGTGAAACTTCTCCTCTCTGAGGAAACCCTTCTGCTCAAAGCAAGCCAGGAACATCATTCTAACTTCACTGGCATTTCTTAGTTGGCTGCAAAGAAATTCTTGACCTACCATATATATCAAATCCCAAGACTCACATTTCTGAAGGAACTATGCTCTTTCCCTTAGAGCAGGCGATAGACAGACGGAAACCAGGAATCTGAGCAGCCACCCTGGGTTTCCAAAGTGTCTATTGTGACTCGATCACATCCTTTGTGTCCAATCATGTTTTCACTTAACTCTCCATGATTCATGGAAACAAAGTGTGTAAAATGGGTAGCTTACTCTTTGTCTCTGTCTTCAATCTAAAGATGCCTATGCCACACATAGTGATCAAACAAACTTGTTATTCTCTCATTAACATATTTTGGTCATAGTGCTATCAGTGTACTGTTTTGAATGAACATGGCCCCCATAGGCTCATATATTTGAATACTCGGTCCTCAGTTGTGGAACTGTTTTAGAAGGATTAGGAAATGTGGCCTTGTTGGAGATGGTGTGTTACTGGAGTAGGCTTCAAGACTTCAAAAGCCCACACCATTTCCAGTTAGCTATCTTTGCCACCTACTTGTGGATAAGAATGTTAGTTCTCATCAGGCACAGTGGTGCATACCTTTAATACCAGCACTTGAGAGGCGGAGACAGGTGAATCTCTGTGAGTTTTAAGCCAGCATGGTTTACAGAGCCAGGGCTGTTAAACAGAGAAAGCCGATATTGAAAAATCAATAGGGGTGGGGAAGGAGGAGAAAAAGGAGGAAGAGGAGGAGGAGGAGGAGGAGGAGGAGGAGGAGGAGGAGGAGGAGGACATGAGGACGAGGAGAAAATGAATGAAAGCTCTACTATCTGACTGCCTGCTTGCTTGCTGTCATTATCGTCCCTAATGGTACCAGACTCTAAACCCCCAAAACTGTAAGCCAATTCAGTGCTTTCTTTTATAAATTACTTTGGTCATGGAGTTTTCACAGCAATAGCAAAGTAACTAAGACTGTCAGTCCTGACTTTTTCTTAATTTCAACATTTAAGCATCAGAAGCAGATGGATCTCTATGAGTCTGAGGCCCGTCTGGCTATATAGCAAGTTCTGGGCTAGCCAGGGTTACATAGTGAGATTATGTCTCAAAAATAAATGTGCTTGTTTGCAGGTGGTAAGCTAGTTAATGCCCAACATTATACAGCAATGCACTCAATATGGTAATTTTTACTAATAAATAAATGAATGAATAAACAATGTTTACCTACTGATGTTTACTTAATAATCTTATAATCCAGGTAATTTGTATATGTGTGCTGGGCATTAGGGCTCATGCATACTGAGAAGGCTCTTGATCACTAAACTGTAGCTACCATCTTCCCTTTACTTTTTATTTTGGAACTGGGTCCCATTAGGACCTAGTGACTAGGTTATTTAAACTGGCCTTGAACTTATTCTGTACCCCTAAGAAACCTTGAACACTAGATCTTCCTACCACAGCCTCCCCAGCAACAGGGATACAGAGCTGAGAAACCAAGTCTGATTTCACACTCTGTATAGATTTCAGTGATACATAAAACATCAAAATATAGTAGAATGCTATACTCCAAACTTAAATGCCATGCATGACAGTAAATGATATTTCCTGTATCCAATACATTAACAATGATCCTCTATAAACACACTGAGTACCCAGGTACACCTGCAAATGTTAAATGCCTCTGCCACATTATTATTTCTCTAGCGAAACTGAGTGCCTACTTTTCTTTTACATGCCCATTGAATTTTTGTGGCCATCTGAGCATTTGTGCCAAAATGTGGGCATTAGCCAAAGTCAAAGCTATAAATGTCACATGTCCATTAAAGGTATAATCACAAATAATTCTTCTATGAAACTCTTTACTGGATAGATTGTCCCAATCAGTCTGGAACTGGGTTTGTGCTGGGTATGTGAAGATTCCTGATCTGTCTGATGAATTGCCTTATAGGAAAACCCTTTGAGATCAAAAGAGTACTGAATGCTTCTGTCGCTAACGTCATTGTGTCCATGCTGCTTGGGAAACGGTTTGACTACGAAGATCCCCAGTTCCTGAGACTCTTAACCTTAATTGGTGAAAACATAAAACTCATTGGAAACCCTAGTATTGTGGTAACTGTTTCTTCTTTATTTGATTTGTTTTCATTACTCGATTC
Organism: Rattus norvegicus; assembly: GCF_021556685.1. NCBI lineage: Eukaryota > Metazoa > Chordata > Mammalia > Rodentia > Muridae > Rattus > Rattus norvegicus. The sequence goes on along the minus strand of NC_141542.1, from coordinate 35,237,855 downwards.
CTCTGTGGTACACTTGATTGTTCAAGAGACTGTGAAAAGGATGTCAGTGTGTTCTAAGTCATGATAAACATGTTTGGTTAGCCTACCTGATGGTTTTCTCACCACAAAGCACTGCAATAATTACCTAGATTCATGGACTGTGAGTCACACTAACGTTATATGGCTTTGGTGTACCTTATAAATGTAGCCATGAGTTGTTTACCTACATCAACAATCATTATATGAACTAAATATCAATAGTAGATATTGAACTCATAGTATAATTCAATTAGGAAAAAGAGGTTATGATGATTGTCTTACTTAGGGTCCCATTGCTGTGAACAGACACCATGACCAACGTGAGTTTTATAAAGGTCAATATTTAATTGGGGCTAGCTCACAGGTTCAGAGGTTTAGTCCATTATCATCAATGCGGAGCATGGCAGCATCCAGGCAGGCACGGTGCAGGAGAACCTGAGTTCTACATCTTCACCCAAACGAAGTCAGAAACCTACTGAACATCCTCAGGCAGCAAGGAGGAGGGTCTCCAAGCCCAGCTCACAGTGACACACTTCCTCCAACAAGGCCACACCTTCTAATAGTGCCACTCCCTGGACCAAGCATATGCACACCATCACAGAATGGCTTGACAATCTGATTATTTTATCACTGGAAGATCCATCTTCTACAGAATGGAGAGATGAATAAACAGAAAAGAGCACTGGCTGTTCCTCTAAAGGATCCAAGTTCCTTTCTTAGAACCCACATGGTGGATCACGGCTAACCCTAACTCCAATTTCATGGAATCAGATAAATTTTTCTGAGCTTTATGGACATCAGACACTCAAGTGGCACACAGATATACATGTAAACAACATCCACACTTAAAAAAAATAGAATAGCTTTCATCTTCCAGATCCAAGAAAATAGAAATTTTGAATAGTACCAATCAATACAGCCAACAATTTAAGTTTTTTTCTACAAACGCAGGTAACCTATTAGTATATAGGTACTTAGAACAGGCACAGGCAACTGTCTCATATAACCTGAGATGAGATCTTCTGTTCATTAACTCATCTGAGACAAAAACTAAAGGTGCTATTTTTGTGATTTTTTTCAATAATAATTTATCATTTACATGGTCCCAACTAGTTTGTGCCTTTATGTAAAGAACTTTTTTTTATATTCCTTTAGCTTTTTAATATTTTTCCTATTCTGGGATTTCTCCTAAGAAGCCACAAGAAAGTACTGAGGAACAGAGATGAACTATTTTCCTTCATAAGGAGGACCTTCCTAGAACATTGTCACAATCTTGACAAAAATGACCCCAGAAGTTTCATCGATGCATTCCTAGTCAAGCAGCAAGAGGTAATGGTGTTTTCCTAGGAGGATTTAACTGATTGCTTATAGAGGCAAAACATTTCTTCAAGGAAGAAATTCGAATGGACCCAGATTAATAGTGAGTACTGTATAGAGTCTGAACATGCTGTTTATTATAGTTTGAATACAATTTCCACCTTAACTATAAAGAGAAATTGTGTGGGGAATATTTTTAAAACTCGACTAAAAACTAACTTTGAAACTCCCTAAACAGAAATAGGCTTTGTTATTTTCAGAAGTATTTACTATGATTAGCATCTGGGATGCACGTGACTACCCAAGTTCTGCTGGACACTTGCATAATCAACGGAAATTCCTCTGAGTTGAAGAGTGCAATACCTGCTGCTTTTAATCCATGGTACTTTTTTATGATTTACCTATGATGAAATTATTCCATGACTAATAACATATTTTACCATTTTAGGAAAACAACAAATCTGCTGATTATTTCAATGAGGAAAATTTGCTAGCCCTTGTTAGTAATCTATTTACAGCAGGAACTGAGACCACAGCTGCCACACTGCGCTGGGGAATTATACTCATGATGCGATACCCTGAGGTCCAGAGTAAGTCTCCAAGAGGCAGTGTTCCCCTAATGGAGCAAAAGAAAAGTATCTTGGAATAAAAAAAAAATGCAGAATTCTACAGTCACATTGCTACCTGTAAATTGCAGCCTTGACAATAGTTTGTGGGGTTAGTGTCCTTCTAGAAAAAGAGAGGAAATAGTTTGAACACCCTTATAGAAGAAGGGGAGGGGAGGGGATAGGGAGCTTATGGACAAGAAGCTTTAGTGCTGGAGTGATGGCCCAGTGATTAAGTGTGCATACTGCTCTTGCCAAGGGTCAGACTTCAGGTCTCAGTTTTCCCATTAGACAGATTACAACTGCCTATACCCCTAGCTCCAAGGGCACTTTCTTCTGGACTCCACGGACACCTGAACTCACACTCACTTACCCACAAATAGACACATGTGTGCATGCCACACATGTACATGTGCATGCGCACAACTAAAAGTCAAAGAAATCTTTTAAAAATTATTTTTCAGAAGAAAATAGGATTTGTTCTTTAGCATCCTAAAATGGTCTGAAATCTTTCCATAATCGTTTCCAGAGCAACCTTAAAATAGAAGGAGGGTAGCGGGGTCTCATGCCTTTAATCCCAGCACTTGGGTGGCAGAGACAAGTAGAACTCTGTAAGTTTGAGACCAGCCTAGTCTATAGAGTGAGGTCCAGGATAGCCAGCTACATGGAGAGACTCAGTCTTAAACCCTTCTCCATTCTCTTCCCCCACACCCTATCTCTCTCTCTCTCTCTCTCTCTCTCTTTTAAAGATTTATTTATTTATTATATATAAGTACACTGTAGCTGTCTTCAGATACACCAGAAGAGGGTATCGGATCTCTTTACAGATGGTTGTGAGCCACCATGTGGTTGCTGGGAATTGAACTCATGACCTCTGGAAGAGCAGTCGGGTGCTCTTAACTGCTGAGCCATTTCTCCAGCCCCCCACACCCTCTCAAAAGAAAACAAGTAGGAAGGATGAAGGTAAAAGCACCCAGATTTGGGTTTGATTGCATGTGTGAAGAAAACATGTAGAATCACTTGAATTCATGTCCATGTCAGACACTAAACTCTAATTGCATTCTATCCAGAAAAGGTCCACGATGAGATCCACCAAGTTGTGGGCTCAGCTCAGCCTCGGATTGAGCACCGAACTCAAATGCCCTACACAGACGCTGTAATTCACGAAATACAGAGAGTTGCTAACATCCTGCCCACAAGCCTACCCCATGAGACAAGCACAGATGTTGTATTTAAAAACTATTATATTCCAAAGGTAAGGGCTTAAGCAGAAGGAATGAGAATATATTCCCAATGTTCACAATCATGGAAGCAGTGAGATTGAAGTTCAATGACAGTCTTGGCCTGTCTTTCTCCTTCCAACCCTGGTCGCTCTCCTCTCTGTTTACTATCTTACTCCTTCCTCCAATCAGTCAAAACAAGATAACTGTGTGTGTTTATGTATGTATGTGTGCATGTGTGTGTGTGTGTGTGTGCCACAGATGACTATTATCTAATACTTTATAAAATATTATTCTATTTTATGTTATAATTAAAAAAATGTGGTTCAGAAAAGTTAAGCCTTTTTGGAAATGAAAGGTTGCTCTCTGAAGGAACTAAGAGTTTTCCAGTAAGCTGTTTCACGTTCTGAGCTCTGAGCCTTGAGCTTTTCCCAGGCAGGCTCTTTCCATCAGTACCTCCATACTTTCATCCTACATGCTTTAATCCCATCACCCCATACAATAATATATACAGATTCCCAGGCATCTTCATGCCAACCTTTGAGTTCTTGTAAATTGAAGAAATACATGCATGTCTTCCTAAAACTAGACTGAAGGCAAGAGTGAGCAAAAGGTTGTGATAACACAAGGCACCAATCCTTTTCCTCATTGCTTAGTCTGATCACTGCTGGTGAGTTTATGTCTGCATAAAGCCATGAATGAATCCTACTCTGGGACTCCTACTCTCTGAACAAGACTGCACTCATCTTTGGAGTTTCTCTTCTCAGTGTAGGCATACCACTAAGCTGAGTTAGTCAGATTAAGAGTGAAGCAGAAAAACAAATGCAAGCAATGTGGCATTGGTAAGCCTCCTGATATCCTAATAAGATAAAACTTGTAAAGAGAAACAGTCATTTGATTTTGAGTTTTGCCAGTTCAAGTCCAAGATTAGGCAGAATAGCCCCATCTAAATTGAACTGATGGGATGGTAGGTGTCATTGAGGCAGGTGGATAGAGAAGCCAGTGAACAGAGAAAGGCTGACAGACTAGAGTGTGTCAGAACCCATCCACTGAAGTAAAGATGATCTTCCCCATGGTCCACCTCTCCTAAAGGTTCTAGCATACCCTCTGAAACAAGCCATGAACATAGGAAGATTCTCCCCACCCTCAAACCATAGCAAAAGTGAAAACAGAAAAACAGTATTAAACATTATCTAAAAGAAACAGTAAAGTGGTAAGCTTTTAGTTTTATCCGTAAACACTGCTGTTGAAAGGGCTTATATGCAGCAGGTGTCTAATTAATGTGCTATGTAACTAGGAGGTAGGCTCAGTCTTGGCACATCTCAATCAGCTCTTCGGTGAAGGTGAAATAATTGTTATGAAGCAGAGACATATAACCCTTCACAGTAGATATGTAGATGATAGACAGACAGACAGACAGACAGACAGATCATCCATGTTTTAAAATGAAATGCTTTTAGTCAACTGACTACTTGAGTTAAAAAATTTCAGGAAGACTTCATTTGATAAAACAGTTAACCAGAATATTCTATTTCAAAGGCTTATTAAAGATATACCTATCAAGAGAAAGTAGTGAATATTTTCTTTCAATCAATTAATTTCCTGCTAGCTAAACTTGAATATTGAGTAGCCTTTGTTTATACCTCCTGCTCACAGTTCTGCTTTTAACCATTATTTGACTTTGTTTTGTTATCTTTCATCCTCAGAATGTCTTTTTCTATACAATTAAAGTCACCCCACCCCCTTCATTTATAGAAAGCTGTTTTACAGCACATGGCATAATATGAAGGCAGATAAGTTTATTTTTTAGAATCTGCCTATATGATATTTCTTGATTTAACATCCACTGTCATAGAACTTGAGATATAAGAGTAAATGTTCAGTGAGCCATTGAACCGTCCAGAAATTCTACCAGATTTTTTCATTTGTATCCTTTCATCTACAACCTACAATCCCAGTAAGGTACACTTAATTTCTCCCATGCAGGTTTAGAAGAGAATTTATTAAAATTAACAAGCTGACTGTGGTGGTTCATATTGTAAGCTCAGCACACAGGAGGATAAACGTCATGAGTCTAAGCTGTTTTGGGCTACAGAGTGAGTTCAAAACCATCCTGGGTCACATCGGAAAATTCATTAAATTACCTGCTGTTATCATATGACCAATACACACTAAAGGTTCATTCCCATGACCTGCTTTTAGTTAGGAACTAAAGAAAACTTTGGTGACCAAAATGAATACCCCATTACTGAACATAAAGCTTTCCCTGACTACTTCATTCTCTTCTAGAGCATTCCATAGCTGGAAATTTACCAGCCATGGTTATAATGCATCACTGGAGAAGAACCTCTTAGGAAAAAATTTAATTTATCTCTTTACACTAACAACACTTTTTATTTTTAGGGCACTGAGGTCATTACCCTGTTAACATCGGTACTTCGGGATCAAACACAATGGGAAACACCAGATGCTTTTAATCCTGCTCATTTCCTCAGTTCCAAGGGGAGGTTTGTCAAGAAAGAAGCTTTCATGCCCTTTTCAGTGGGTAAGGTGCCTTTCTGAACACAGCTAGTTTACAGAGTAAGAGAGATGTCACCTCAAGGTTATGATAGGTCTTGTGACTATTACCTCCACGTCTGCTCTTGCATTGTGATCAATATTTTATCCAAGCCTGGCTGGTCTTGTGTACACTGTGAAACCTCTTTGAACCTTTAAACAAGTGGCAGTCATTCATAATGAGGATGAGTAACTTGTTCATGGATTTCAAAATTCCTGTGGAAATCAAAATTTTTATTTTGAGTCTAGATAGATAAGCAGTTATAAGTGATTTCTGCAAAAGACCCGAGTTTGGTTCTTAGCACTAACTTTTAAGTTAATGACAACTGCTTTTAACTCCAGCTTCAGGAGTCCCTGGTGCTTCTGGTTCCTGCCAGAACCTGCACTTACATGCACACCCCTATACACAGACATATAAATAATTAAAAAGAAATTTATTGTGGTCCTCAAAGAAAGCTAGGAGTACCAATATTTGTTTGTTTGTTGGTATTGTTTTGAAAGTTTCTCTGTATAGCCACTATCATCCTTGAACATACTATGTAGACCAGACTGGCCTCAAACTCAGAGAGATCCATCTGCCTCTGCCTTCTCTGCCTCCTGCCTCCTGCCTCCTGCCTCCTGCCCCCTGCCTCCTGCCTCCTGCCTCCTGCCCCCTGCCCCCTGCCTCCTGCCTCCTGCCTCCTGCCTCCTGCCTCCTGCCTCCTGCCTCCTGCCTCCTGCCTCCTGCCTCCTGCCTCCTGCCTCCTGCCTCTGCCTCTGACTGTGCCTGGAGAGCTGGGATTAAAGGCATGCTCCACAACACCCAGCCCAATACAATTTCTTAGTCATAGACAAACAAATAAAATGCAAAGTGTTAGAAAACATATTAAATATAGAGCAAATTTATGTGTCCACTACAAGTGGTAGCTATAACTTCTCCACCCATTTATCCCTCTAGTTGTGTGGAAGGCATCCTTTTCTTCTGTTTTCATTTACACGTAGTCACACTTTTAGAAGTCTTGTTCTTTGAACAACTTTTATGATCTTTGTCTCACGAGATTGTTCTCAGATTTACACATGCAATAACATTCTCTTGCTATTACATGTTTTATCTTGTTGGGCTGTTCAGTGTTTACCATGAAACTCAATATAGTTTAATCGGAAGGTTGTAATTAACATCCCAAGTTACTTTACTTCTGATTTTACTAAACACCATTTAATTATGTCCTTATTTCTTGGGCAATGGAAATATCTAACCCCAAACCTATGCTAGCTTTTCCTTCCATAGACTCCTCCATGGCTTGTGACATTGTATCATAATTATCTGTTTACTTATTGGTCACCTACTAGATGACCTATTCCATAGGCAAGCCCATGAGAACAATAACTGTTTCAAAGTCAAGCACAATAATACCTATGCCTTGTTAACCTTAAACCTGTTGTGGACTGAGTGGTTAGTTTCTTTATGAACATTGCAGAGAGGCAATATCCTTGGCCTTTCATCCCATAAAAATCTTGCCCCATTCCTGTGCCCAATAAAGAAGTAGTTATATAGAGAGGACTTCTATTCCATGTAGATCTCAAATAAACCAAAAGAGTTAACATGAGATCATTTCCTTCTGTTGTAAAACAGAAGCCTTCTGCATTTGAGTACACCTCTGGTTTATGTTCCAAGAAGTAAATCAGAGATCTACAACTATATGAACTATAAAAATTACTGGTCATAACATAAGCAGCATGTTAAAGCTCTCCTCCTGGGAGCAAGGTAAATAGATATAATATGTCTTCAGAAGGACTGAAAGCAGATTATAAATTAAAACTGCTACATTTCATTCAATTATGTTGCCTTCAATCTATAAAACTATTTATCTACATACTATATATCCATAAACAACCCATTATATTTAACCTAAAAATAAAATTGTTTCTAACACAGGAAATACAGATAACCACCAAGAGCCTATGGTTTTAATAAACTTCTTACAGGAAAGTTTCCTTTCTCAATTTTATTGCATTTTTTTTCAGACATTTCCACAAATACTTTACATGTCAGAGTTGTGTCAATTGAGTCTAACTTTGCAAGATGCTTCTCTTTCTTAACCTCATTTTCAAGATCACTGTAACCTAGTTCCTTCCTTTGGTATCTGAGCCAAGATCAGCGAACTCATTCCCTGTGTACGTGGGAGTCAAAACTCATCCAGCCAATGGCACAAGGACCTCATTGTCAACTTTCCTCATCTTTACCTGACAAATTTCTCATCCTTTCTATCAAAGTTTAGTTATAAAGCTTTCATTCAAGGAACGAACCTTCCATGGTTTATCAGGTATCTTTCCACAGGTCAACTCATGGATTATGACATTGTATAATACTTGCCTATTTATCTATAGGTCATCTGTTAAACAGTAAATCTCCTTGGAACAGTAGCAGACTCAGCACCAAGTTCAGTAGCTACCCTGTTGACATTCAACATATTTATGGATTGAATGATTAGCTTTTCCTTAGCAGACACATCATGCACTTTTACCTCTTGTGATGCACACGATTTTGTCGAAAAAATATTTTCAAATTAAAATATTGTTCTTGGGGTTTTTTCCGGGTGGAAGGGCTGGTTTTGTTTTCATTTTTGTTTTTGTTTTCTGTTGCTGTGATAAACACCACGACCAAAACAAAACAAAACAACTTGAAAGAAAAAAAGCTTCCAGGTCACATTGCATTACTAAGGAGAGTCAAGGAAGGAACTCAAGGCAATAGCCTGGAACCAGAAGCCTTAGAGGCATCCTGCTTCCAGGCTCTCTCTCTGGCTCATGCCCAGCCAGACTTCTTAGAGACTGCCTAGGGAAGATGCCAACCATAGTGAGCTGGGCATTTCCACATCGATCATGAACACAATCTTTCAGAAACCTGACTACATGCCAATATTTTCTGGACAATACCTCAATTGAGGTTGCTTCTTATTTAAAATAAACGATGGGGACAAAATGTTATGTTTAATTGCTTCTCTTCATCATTAAAGCTACCATTTGGATCCTTTTCTTTTTTAGATATATTTCAAAGTCTTACCTGAAAACAAAACCAATAAAGCTTAGAAGAGGTTTGAATTAGCTCTGATCTGGTCCAGCATTGTTGGGGTCCTTGTGCTGATGTCTTATAACCTCCTACTTGTTGGGGTTCTTGTGCTGATGTCTTATAACCTCCTACATTATCTGTGTCTCCAGGTCGTCGGATGTGTGCTGGTGAGCCACTGGCAAAAATGGAGCTTTTCCTTTTCTTCACCAGTCTCATGCAGAAGTTTACCTTCCAACCACCCCCTGGAGTCTCCTATCTGGACCTGGATCTAACTCCAGACATTGGTTTTACCATTCAACCACTGCCTCATAAGATATGTGCTCTGCTCCGAACCTCAGCTCTTTGAGTTCAGTGCAGCCCCAATTCTTGGTGTGATCTTGTGGTCCTTGGCACAAAGGCTTTCCTTTCCTTCATTTCTATAGCCGTGGTATTCAGCCAAATCCTGCAGTGTTATTATGGCAGTTAGCCTCCTTCTCACAGGGGGCTGTCTTTTCCAGAATAAGTTTCTGTGCTAGCTGCTGGAGAAGAAACTCCCTACTGCTATTGCAGAAAACAACAGATGAACAGATAGTTTCACAAAAAGATCCCAAACATGGTCTTCTAAGGCATGAGACACCTAAGGATCACAAATCGAGAGTCATAATTGGTGTTTATGTGAAGGAAGGCAGTATAATATCTATGAATAGCAACACAAATACGGTAAAGAAAACTCAACTCTTAGTGATGCACACACTAAACTTACGGCATTGTTTTCATTCTGAGAACAAGCAGTGGCTAATAACAGATAATTGGTTGTGAGTACTGCCAGTTTGCTGAGATCAGGAAGTATTAATTAATCTGGGTCCTACTAGATTGCTTGTTGGAGGGCTGCAAAGGCAGTTGGCGTTTACGTCTGGCACGGGAGGTTCGATTTCCAGAATTCATGTAAAGATAGAAAGTGATGTAAACCTAGCCCCACACATCACATACATGCATGTTCTCTCTCTCTCTCTCTCTCTCTCTCTCTCTCTCTCTCTCTCTCTCAGATTATTACTAATAATAGTATACATGTCATATCCAAAATGTGCAGAGTCATTCCTGTGGTTTGTGTTCTAAAGTCCCAGTGAAGTCAAATATAAAGGGACCTTGGCAACAGATCAGAGAAAAGCCATGTTGTTTCCCCAACGCAAAAACATCTCCAGTCAATTGTACCCTCCCACCATCAATATACATACTTCTTCTGTGCTCATATCTGATTTGTATCTAAGTGAGAATTGCCCTAGACAAAGAAGACTTTATTTAACGAATTGTATGTAATAGGCTAGAACTTGGTCAGAACCCAGCTCTGCTGAAGCACAGAACAGAAAGACTTTCAGCAGTGGGGTGTGTCGTGGAAAAGTACCCAAGGTTGGGAGGAAGTCTGACCAATAGGCTGTATCCAGCTCACTGAATCACTCCTGCATTTTCAAGTATTTCTATGGTAGGCTGTCTGCCCTGGCTACTGGGTTCCCATTTGACTTTTCTTTTTTATCAGAAGCTATAGCTAAAAACCCAGAACTTCACGCTTCATAAGCAAGCACTCTTCCACTAAGCTACAGCGCCAGCTTGAGAGCCTCATTTGAAAAGCTACTACTTCACACGGAGAATAGGAGTCAGATATCCTATCTTCCTGGATGAATCTCAAGGAAATCTCTTAGGTCCTTAAGAAATAGGGTATGGATCTGTGGAACTGTCAAGAGATCTTTTTAATACTTAGAATCTCCCTCTTTTCAGAGGAATAGAATTAACACAGCATTTTCTCAACTCAAGCCTCAAGAGAGAAGTCCTGGTCATCAGGAAGAAAAACAACTACAGTTCAGTAAAATGCCAGAGAACATTAGGCACTTAGGTCATTCTCAACACATTACTATCCACAAAGCCTTTTGATGGGAGTCCTTTAGGTGCCCTGACAGTCCAGAGAGGTACAGAAAGTAATGAAATGGGGCACAAGTTCCATTCGGGCTCCCTTCGATGTACACAGGCAACTGTACTTTCATGGCTACTCCTAGTTTATTTAGAGGATTCAGTAGTATTTTAGTCAGTTCTGAACCCACAATCAAAATTAGCGGGTGGGCTTGTTTCTCTTACTTGAGGAACAGTAAAAATAACTTAGGACAGAGATCCAGAGAACCAAATTTTACTTGTAGCGCTGTCAGCTTTTCATTGTTATGATGACAGACTGGTGGGGCATATGTCCTCCATCTGCCAAACAGAAGAACGGGAGAAAATAATGTTCCTCACTATGAGTACAATGTAAAAAACATAAGTATAATGTAAAAAAGGAACAATTTCTGCTGTCTCAGAGAGTGAAATAACACCCTTTTGTGTCATTCTAAAGTAGTAAATAAACTAAACGAAAAATTAAACAATAAAGATGAAAATGTCCGCAGAAGATAAAGTAAAAATACTTATTCCTACTAATGTAATTTTTCCCTTGATTCATTCTTTGATCACAACAATTATGAAATAAAGAATCTTTTCTTCAAGTTATTCATGTCTAACAAAATTGTACTTATACAATAAAACTATTACATTTTATTATTTCTCTACTTTAAGCTTTACATGTAAATTATATATCACAATCAATAAGTTAATTTTTTTCCTTACTCACTTAAACCTCAGCTCAACACTGAATAAATCAGTTCTACACTGAATATGGGTTACAGAATTCTTTATTTTACCCCAACATAATTCCCAAAAAGAAATTTATTATGGGATTGTTTAACTTATACCTTGGTAATTTTCCTGAATAGTCGAGATGGAAATGCTTTGACACTTGAATTCTTAAAATTTTCAGGATCTGGATCAGCATCAAGTAGCCCAGTTGAATCCATAGTCGGTTTATTTCCTGGCTTTGGTGGATATACTGAGGGCCAAATTCAGGGCCTCAGACATGCAAGGCAGGCATTCTACCAGACACACCCCTAGCCCAAGTCTGAAACCATGTGACAGTAGCAGCTCTTACATGGCAATGTTTAAAAACAGATTTAAGGAAAGGAACTCTGCAGAAATTGTTTGAAGTTTTCTGTTCTTTGTCATTTGAAAGTACAGCTGGGATACTGACAAGATTGTTCAGTAGAAGAACAGGCACTACTCTTGCTGAGGACCTCAGCCATTTGGTTCTTGCTGGATGGCATACAACTGCCAATAACCCCAACTTAAGGGGCTCTATGGTCCTTCAAGGACACCTGCACTTCAGGGCACATTACACCCACAAAGACACACATACAAAATAATAAGTAAATAAATGAAGGAATGAAGTAATAAGAAAGAAGAAAAAAGAAATTAAGAAACTAGAAAGAAATGAAGAGAAAGAAAGAAAGAATGAGAAAGAAAGAAAGAAAGAAAGAAAGAAAGAAAGAAAGAAAGAGAGTTGATTAGAATGAATCAAGTACACTCACCACCATGACTGATTGCTACTCTGATAATAATAGCTAATTTGGGTGTTTACTACGTGGCAGGCACTAAGTAGCTTTCATTAAACTTAATCTCAGAGAATTACCAAAATGCTGACAGAAGGCCACACAGTCATCTGTCATTTGTCCCTAATGGCTGGATTGCTCAATGACTGCCAACTTTCTGATATGTCATCCACTTTGTCACATAGCCTAACCTATGAGAAGATGTCATTCTAGACAGTGTGCGCATGCGCACACACACACACACACACACACACACACACACACACACACACACACACGGAAATTCTTGATGCTAAGGATTTGATTTTCACTGAAGCACACCTCAGGCCTCCCCTTTCTCTGTTTCCTCTTCACTATTAAAAAAAAAAGTCCAAACAGATTTAAACAAAGGAAGACTTTATTGGAGATTTTTATATGCTAGGGAAAGAAGAATATACCCAGTTCCTCTGAGACTGATGTCAGGAGAGTTTCTAAACAGATGACAATGTACTGAAGGACTTTGGAGACAAGTTAGTCAATATGATTAGGCCATCTGTGTTTGTCAACTGACAGTGAGGCAAGTTAAACTTCTATTCTTTTGCACAGAAAAAGGGAATTTGGGGCCCTCTCTTCTTCAATGACTCCATTTCAAAGAAATAACTCCTGGGCCCTTAGTCAAGCTAAGAGAATATTCAAAATTCTTCCTCTGCCTGAGTGTACTTGCTTCCAGCCAGCCTGAGGGATGTTAGTCAATTCCCTTAACATACTACAGCCTCTATATTCTTTTTAAGATTTTAATTTTTATTTATGTGCACATATATGAGTAGATGTCTCATGTGTGTTATTAGTTCCTGAGAAGGCAGAGAAAAGCACTCAAGCCTCTGGAGCTGCAGTTACATGTGGCTGTGAGATGCCCACATGGATACTGGGAATCCAACTCAGGTCCAGCGGTGAGCACTCTTAACTGTTGACCAATCCTCTCTCCAGCCCTCTGTTACTATCTTTTAAACTGAGAAGGCAGTTTTAAACTCACTTCCTTGGTGCTGAGCATAACCGTCTCTAATTTTGCAGGAAACTATTGGCTGGAACAGTGCCAGAAACCTTAACATACTTCCTTCTGCCGCCCCAACTAATCTAGACTGTTTTTTCTTATCTTCCTTTGTGAGGTTATTTAGAGAAATAGGTTCATAAAGAGTCATTCTTTGTAATTAAAGAGCAAAGTACTGGCTGTGGCTCTAGAGATTTCAGGGTGCTTCAGAGTCTCGGCCCTGTTTCCTTTCCTGAATCGATTGACATCTAAGCCCTACCTTTGCCCCACTCCCTCATAATTCATCCTGAGTGACTGCCTTGCTGGGACTCAGAGGTTTGAAGCTGTGCTGTCTCTCATGACTTCATGCTTTTACTCCCTTGAGGGGCTTTTGACATTAAACCATTTCACATTCTTTGATAATGAAATAATCATTCTCATTAAGAGATCCAATAATCAATCAATAGTTAATTATAGGATGATACAACTGTTTAAAAAGACATGATTATTTTCTTCCATTTTACAAATCCCTATCATCTGTACTGTATACCCCTTTATAAACTCTATGTCCATGCTCTTATAAACTGTTACTGCCCTGGAATTGTTAACGATTAATGAGAATTTTTAATAAATATTTTTAATTGTAGTGAGTGACAGGTATATTAAGTAAACATGAGGGATGGGTTGATGCTTATGAAATTTTAAAAGGAATCACTTATGGAACTTTGCAAAAGTGCATGCCCTGACTCAGCAGATAGTGAACGCAGTGGAGACTCTGTTCTTCTTTCTTAGAAGACCCCTTGCTACTAGATAGCCAGTGACACAGACCTGTGTGTTAGCCTAGCATGCTGGTTCCTCCCTGCTAGTAAAATAAGACTCAATGATCAAAAGCAACCCAATGAAGTAAGTGTTATTTCTTCTCAGAGTAGCCAGCTAACTAACCAGCACTCATAAAAGTATTCCTCGGAAAATACACAAGAGTGACATTAGGATTACTTTTTTTTAATTTATGCTTACAATAAAATAGATCAGTAAGTAAGCATTAACTGAAATGAGTACATAAAAGCCACACTTAAATGTTAAATGTTCTACAAGGCTGATTAATTAGTTAACTAATTAACTGATTGCAACTTTAATGGTTATAGAGTTTGAATGTTGCAGGTCAAAACCCAGAGTATCTTGAGATATGGAAGCTAGCCTGTACATGTGATCTAACGTCCTTGAAGTAGACAGATTCTTGGCTTCCACCCAAAGTCTAATAATGAGATCAGACTGCATCTGAGACCTATAGCAGAAAGTTCCTACTTTTGCTGTAACCTGCCTACCTGATGTTTCTTCGAGTCTATTAAAAACTGTGGATTTATGAACCATTCTGTTTTTCTAATACTATAAATGTCACAAAACCACATTGGCATATGGGTTCCTAGTCATCCATGTTTAGTTTTAGAATGAATAATCTTTTATTCCCTTTGAGGTGAAAACTGTGTGTTTTGTGATGACATCGACAAACATAAAAATAAATCAAAATAAAACAATATTGAAGAAATACTAAATATCAAAAGTTTGGGGATCATGAGAGAATTTTTGTTGTCTTTTAATCTATCTTTATTAATTTCATAATATTTCATTAATTTTTCTCTAGATGATGAGAATATTTTCTCATTCCCTTCCTTTCTTCCTTCCTTTCTCGTCCCCTCCCTTTCTTTCTTCTTTCTTTTTTCCTTTTCCTCCTTTTGTTTCACTATGTATCCCTGCTGGTCTTAAAATCGCAGACATCCTCCTTCCTCTAGGTCTCTAAATTAAAGGCTTATGCTGCCACAGCAGCCACAACATTTTATTTTGCAAATAAAGATTACTCTATTCTTTTACCAGTCACTTTCAGTGAAAGTGAAACATAAACCCCGTTTGTCTCCATTTAAGGACCAGGCCTCATTTTGTAAAAAGGTTTTATCTACCACTCCTGGAACAGACTTAAGTCCCAGAAACTAGCCCATAAGATACCAGCTCCAGGGACAGACCATAAAATCCAGAACAAGATCATAAAACCCCCTCTGAAGAACAGCCTGGGGATAACCACAAAAATAGGGAAATACCTTATCTCAGAATGGGCCATCTGCCCTGGGCAGCCCTATTTCAGCACATGGTTAAATGTTCATGACAAAGGAATGCAGACCACTGACCACCTGTGACCCCCCTAGCACCCACTACTTAAATTTTAGATTACCTAATCCTTCAAGAGAGTTCCACTGGTTCCCTATGAGAAGCCCTGTGCGCCTTTGTCTAGAGTAGCCATTTTGGAGGATGGTTGATCCCCCCATGTTGGATGTTTCTGCAGAATAAACGCTCTTTGTTTTTGCATACTATCTGGGGTGTTTAGCAATTGTTGGACCCTTACATTAGGGCTGTACAAACAGCCCAGTGGTTAAGAACACTGGCTATACTTACTGAGCACCCACGTTCAGTTTCCAGCACCCACATAGAAGCTCACAAGGGTCTCTTATACCTTGTTTTGTTCTTTGTGAGCAGCCGGCACACACACTGTGTACATACACCCATACAGGCAAACACTCATGCACAAAATAAATTTAAAATTAAAAAAAAAACTTAAAAAAGAATCACAGTGAGTTTTAATAGAAACAGCTGGTATAGCCCCTCAATATATCAGCAGGTCCAATGTATCCAGCATCACAGGTAATAACAGGTGTGACTAAAGGGATTAAAGAGAGGTGTCGGCCAGTCATTCTGGCACATATTGTCATCTCAATATGTGGGAGGTTGACATAGAAAGATCTCAAGGTCAGTTTATCACAGGTTAAATGGCAAGTCTAAGTCAGCCTGGGCTATATAGTGAGCGATTGCCTCAAACAATAATAAAAAAAAAAAAACCACATACTAATAAAAAGGAGGTAGACACTTGCCTGATCCTTGGTAGTTATGTGACTTGGACATTTGTCCCAGTCATAATGTGCCCAGATGGGCCTCTTGGAGTCTTTAATATAATTTATCTAACAGACACCTTTTAGATGAAGTTGTTTTAAGTGGAGGTTAAGTCCTAGAGTCAAGACCCAGCTGTTGGAGAGATTCCTTGGTACTGAGGACAAGTTCAGATGCTCTTCCAAAACAGGAAAGGAAAATGTTCTTCACCTGTAAAGCAAATCAAGACAGTTCACGCTCTTTCTTCACTCCCAATGTGACATCTATTTTAAACCTGTAACCATGTTACAGACAGCTAACAGGGAAGTTAAAGTAGCTTAAACAGTTTTTTTTTCAATCCAAGGCCTAACAGTGCATGCCTTTTATCCCAGCACTTGGGAGGCAGGCAGATCTGAGGGCAGTCTGATCTATATAAAGATTCATGGCCAACCAAGACTACATAGCAAGACCCTGTCTCAAAGAACAATTATCCAAAGCGTTGACCCACCAAGGAAATGGGGAAGGCTTTTTAATCTGCCCATTCATTTAGCATAATGACCATAGTCCTTTAGCCTTAGCTGATGACCCCACATGGTGTAGAAGTCATTTCTATGGAACTTGGAAAATGTACTTGCTGACATACTAATGATGGCAAAAGTTAAAAGTATAGAAGAGTATAGGAGAGAAGGGTATAGGAGAAGCCTTAGTTCAAAAACCAGTAATTCAGTTTTAAACTGGTTGTTGTGTTAATTGCTTAGATTTTATGATTTCTATGCTATGCTATTAAATAAAAAACTGAATCCTGGTCAGGAGAAAAGTGGGTCAAATCAAAACAACCACATTAGTAATCAAAGAGTTAATGCTGATTGTGTAGTCCATGCCAGGCAGTATTCTAAGTATTTTAACTAAATCCTACCCAAAAAAATACAACATTTATTATCCCCACTTAACAAGTAAATCATAGAGATTAGGCACCTTGCCCAAAGTTTTCAGTTAGCAGAGGGGTTAGTAAGAGTCACTTAACTCCAGAGCCTGCCTTTGAAAGATGAAGGATGCTACTGGTTTTGGTGACTGCAAAAGAGGTTTGTTTCTCTTGTTTCAAATCAGTTCACCCACCTGGGACCAATCCAAAAAGCATAGATAGGACACTTAACACTCACAATTAACTGTACAAAGAAGCCACGCAGAATTTCTGCCAAAGAAGAATGTATGGGGGGAGGGTGCAGGGGGTGGCAACAACTCTTTGATCAACTAATCAACAGATGAATAGATGAGCTCAAGGCTAAGTTCATTCTTCAAGGGAAGCTCCCCCAGGCCTGAGCACTGCTAGTGGTGAATCTTCAGGCAACAGGCCTTGAAGGATGCAGGGAGAAAGATAACTTTCCTAAACCTGCTGACTTCCTAAATCTCAGTCAGAAAACCATGATGCCCATAGTTTTCTCTTTTGAGACTGGCCTAGAACTCAGTCTCCTGCCTGGACATATTTGGACCCCTAGAAATAAGACCCAGCAAAAGTCACCCACAAATTGTTAGGAGGGAGATGACCACATTCCTTGTCCACTTAGTAAGCACACACAATCACTTGATTGTGATCTACTCAAGCTATGTGACCTCTAGGCCAAAGTTAGCTCACCTGTAAAAGAAAGATGCTATCTGACCTGGCAAAATATAGGAGGTGGAGCAGATGATGGCTTGAAGGCCATTCAAGCTCAAACTGAAGAAAGCTGGAAGGACCAGGGTAAGTTAAGAGCAGTGTTTAATCTTCACCCCTCAGCCCCTGAGCAGAGCCCCATTCCTTTGTTACTGTCTACTACCAAACACCCTTCCCACAGGGACAACTCAAGCCCTTCATCTATCTCTAAGAGCTTTGTTTGCTCCTTAGAATTCCAAACTGCATCCCAACACTAAAATACTTAATGCCCTGAAGCAGGAGAGATGACTCAGCGGTTTCACACACTTGCTGCTCCAAGTTCAATACCAGAACCCACATAGTGGCTTATAACCATCTCTAACTCTGATTTCAGGGGATCCAGTGCTGACTTCTGAGAGTGCCAGGCTAACTAGTGGCACACAGATGTTCATACAGGCAAAATTTCCACATAGATAATAAAGTTTAAATGTTGGTGTCTAATGGCAAAGGATTTTTTTTAAAGCAGTAGACTTAGATCATTTTAAACACCCAGAAAAGGATGGGAGAGAGGACTCAGTGATCAAAATCTCAGATTATTCTTGCAGAGGGCCAACTTTGGTTTCCAACACTCAACTCCCCAATTTTCAATTTCCTTTAGTTCCAGCTCTAAATTATCCTATGCCGCTGGCCTCCATGTACCTACCTGCACTCAGGTTCCTATCCATATATACCTACAGCTAATTAAAGATAAATCAATTTAAAAATTAAAACAGTAGATTTACCGTCAATCCAATATTAACTACCATATTAACCTACAATGTTAAGGGATTTATTTACTTTTATGTGCACTGATGTTTTGTTTGCATGCATGTCTGTGTAGTGCGTCAGATCCCAGGAGTTGTAGACAGCTTGGAGCTACCATGTGGGTGTTGGGAACTGAACCCGATCTTCTAGAAAAGCAACCAGAGCACGCATAAAACCACCGAGCCATCTTTCCAGTCCTTAACTATAAATCTTATTCGTTAAAAGGTTAAAAGGTTATGGATGTAAGAGTGGGGCATTCAACCATGTATGACATATTGCATACAACATGTCTATCTTCCTTATTAAATAGTAAAGCAAGATGCCCTCCGCAATAAATTAAATTGCATTTCAGTCGCAAATCACAGATCAACATCCCAAGGTCCCCCCACCCTCCAGTCTTTCTTTCCCTCACACTAGTACAGAGTACCTAGAAACATTTTGCTTCACTTCCTGGTCATTTTATTTTTCCATTAAAAAAAAAAAAGTTTTTTAAGGCTTTCAAAGCAAAGACCCTCTCTGCATCCACTCCACACACTACATATCCCAGAGAGCAGACCTCAAACTTTTCTTATGCTTTTGGCTACTCAAATCGGAAGAGGGATGCAGACTGACATTACAAATAGCTTGCAAAATGCAAGCTAACTAAGGTTTTGCGTTTTCAAACTCCCACTTACCACCAGTGTAAAAGACACCTTTTCTTCTCTTTAACCACCGTGAGACACGTAAGCCACAGAGGACATCTCAGGCTGCTTAAAATTTGTTCTTCAAGCATTTTCCCGCATCCAATGTCCTGGAACATTTCTCAGACTCCAGAGATCTGTGTGTTTAATTTCCTTCGAGCATTAGGTCTTTGGAGCGATCTGGGTTTGGCTGGGGCTTCGGTGCCCCATGAGCTGTGTCACTCCCTCTGGGTCCGAAAGGTGACTGCGGTCACAGAGCGCTCCTCGGTCCTTGTGGTCATACCCCCCTTGGTCCATGCGGTCCACAGCACCTCCTGCGTCACCTGGTAATCCACGACCCGCACCAACACCGACCTGGGTGCGGCTTCGGGGTCCCGGGGCTGGCCTTGGGGGGCCGTGGCAATGCGCCTGCGGGAAGGCTTCGGATTCGGTTCGGAATAGCGGTGGTCTCCAAACGACCGGGGAAGGTCCTCGCTATCCACCAGCCCTCCACAAGCAGGGTCCGCTTGTGTTCTCAAACACCTCTGTGGGTGCAGAAGAAAGAGCACTTTCTCTCTGACCCAGGACTGGCGATCCACATTCTCTCCGGTCTGCGATATCAAGTTCCCACTTGCTGCTGATAGGGACCTATCGATCCCCGCCAGCGCGGGATTCCGGGCGCCGGAATCCAAGGGTGGCCCATGCCCCTCCCCACCCGGAGAGCACGCAAAGCTACCCCCGGGCCGGCCGGGCTCCATCCGGGAGAGGAGATCATTCATACGCCCATGTTTCTCCAGTTCTGGGAGGAAAACTCCAGCTAAACTCAGAAAACCGCGGTTGGTGCACCACTGGGTGTGGCTTGAGCGAGTCATAGACTAGAGGAGCCGCCTGGGGCCACATGGTGAATTCCCGCCTCCTATCCTCATTGGTCTCCACCCTTTTCAAACACAGTCTTAGATCCTCTCTCTTCCCTTGGACATAGCCGCATTTCTTCTAAGGTGAATTTGGCTCCATTTGCCCTCACCGCCATTTTTTTAAAGCATCATTTTTTTTATTTTGTTTCTGCGGATATTCAAGCATGAAGAAACAAGTAAGCTTGGTTTTTAGTTTTAATGTTTTAATTTTATTTTTTTGAGACAGTGTTTCACTATATAGCTGTGAGTGTCCTGCACTCCCTAGCCCCTGCTAGCCTGAAACTCACAGTGATCTGCCCGCCTCTGCCTCCGAGTGCTGGGATTAAAGACTTGTGCCACTACTGCCCGGCTTATTGTGGTTTTTAATCATCTGATTTAACTAAATTCTTCTGAAAAGAATACTTACACAGTTGAGAAAAGGTCTCGTCTCGTGCTGTAGTCCTGGTTGGCCTGGAACTCACTGGGAAGCTTGACTGTCGTTAAACCCCTCTGCCGCCCTACTGCCGCAGCATGTGCTGGAACAGAAAGGATCTCCCGTCCACTTTCACCGTCCCCTACTCTATGATACCTCTAGGTCCATGAAATGAACTCCCACGGTGAGGTTGGAGCAGTTCAAGTCTTAGGGAACAGGGCTGTGAGTTTGTACTATTGCTTTGGAAAGCCAGGATCCGTGGGGACAATGGTCAACTCCGTCTGTGCTTTAGTTGTCATCATCATTTGTCTGGAAAAGAGGCTTTGACTTGAAACAAACGTCTAGAACAAAGGAAAACAAATCATTAAAGGCGCTTCAGAGTTCTTGTGCTTTTTTAGGTTCCCCTCCCATTGGCCCACGAACTCCTCTTTTTTTTTTTTTTTTTTCATTTTATTTTATTAACTTGAGTATTTCTTATATACGTTTAGAGTGTTATTCCCTTTCCCGGTTTCCGGGCAAACATCCCCCTAATCCCTCCACCTCCTCTTCTTTATGGGTGTTCCCCTCCCCATCCTCCCCCCATTGCCGCCCTCCCCCCAACAATCTAGTTCACTGGGGGTTCAGTCTTAGCAGGACCCAGGGCTTCCCCTTCCACTGGTGATCTTACTAGGATATTCATTGCTACCTATGAGGTCAGAGTCCAGGGTCAGTCCATGTATAGTCTTTAGGTAGTGGCTTAGTCCCTGGAAGCTCTGGTTGCTTGGCATTGTTGTTCATAAGGGGTCTCGAGCCCCTTCAAGCTTTTCCAGTTCTTTCTCTGATTCCTTCAACGGGGGTCCTATTCTCAGTTCAGTGGTTTGCTGCTGGCATTCGCCTCTGTATTTGCTGTATTCTGGCTGTGGCTCTCAGGAGCGATCTACATCCGGCTCCTGTCAGCCTGCACTTCTTTGCTTCATCGATCTCGTCCAATTGGGTGGCTGTATATGTATGGGCCACATGTGGGGCAGGCTCTGAATGGGTGTTCCTTCTGTCTCTGTTTTAATCTTTGCCTCTCTATTCCCTGCCAAGGGTATTTTTATTCCCCTTTTAAAGAAGGAGTGAAGCATTCACATTTTGATCATCCGTCTTGAGTTTCATTTGTTCTAGGCATCTAGGGTAATTCAAGCATTTGGGCTAATAGTCACTTATCAATGACGAACTCCTCTTTTAACCTCATGGATAATAAACTCATACATATGTTCCCGTGTGGCATATACCACTAAGCTTATGGGTACACCTATGCCTATGCCACAATAGTCTATGCCTGAGGTTCATAGAGAACACTAGCCAAGAAGAGAAAAGGTTCATATATATATATATATATATATATATATATATATATATATATATATGTTCTAGTTCATCCTTGGTAGTAGCTGTTTGTTTTACTGGAAAATACTGTTTTCCTGTTCAGTTTAGCAAAATGGCCACAATTGTGAGAATTTCTGCTCTTATATGAAAGACTGAACAGCATGGTGAAAAAGACATCCTGGTATGAGCGTGGAGTCTGGCCTTATTGTGGTCTGTCTGGCCACTGCTAACCCACATCTAACAATCTTGACTGCCTTAGACGAGAACGGATTTAAACTCAGTTATCCTTCACAACGAAATAAGGCGTCGGTGCTATTTCTTTGGTATCTTTGAGAATTTTGAGGCATGTTGACCCTGGTTAGATATCGATAAACAGGAGACCCTGGTTGCTATTATGTTATGTGTTTGTTCCTGACCAACCTCTAATTTATCTCTTTATAAGACTGTAAGGCTCTGTCTTGGTCACATACTTGACCAGGAAGTACTTAGTATGTGATAAATGTCAGTAGCTGAGTGATAGAACGTGTAGAGGAACAAGCCAAACTGCTTATCTCTGTCATGTTCTTCACCGGACATCAAGCAGGAGGCATAGACATTAACTCAGCTCTGGATGGTTGAGAATTATCTATGGATCAACATCCTACCCTGTGCTTACCTATTTAGTTCCCACTGGTTTGGAGTTAGGCTTGGAACTCTGAGTTGTAGCAAGGCTCTCAGTAATTCTGATGTGGGTGGTTCATGAACATTGTAAGAAACATATCACAAATTCACAACAGCTGCAGATGTTTGTACCATGTTAGTATTAAAATGGGTCTTTTAACAGTTAGGTGTGGATGGAGAGGGGGTTCTCAAGAACCTAATCCTCACTGTTAAGCTATTTGCTACTGAATGATTCTGGAGAAGGGAAATCATTGTCTTCAGTTGTATTAACAATGGTCACCCTGCCAGGCTTCAATGAATAAAATCATCTAATGGTCACATAGGTGACCCTGATTAAACTAAATGGATCACAAATGGTTAGCTCCAGAAACATTTATTCAAGAAACATTGTACAGACTGAGTAGGTTATATTTAGGATCATATATATATATATATATATATATATATATATATATATGCATCAACTGTCATGTGATCCACTTAAATCCAACATAAATCCAACATAACTCAAACACCAGGTCAATGCAGATAGCAAAAATTTATTGTAATCAAACTGCTATTGATCAATCAGGAGTACAGAACAGAGCCCAGAGCTGAACTACAACCCTGAAGAGACATTGTATAGCATATTTAAAGAATGAGACCATAAAGTGAGGTAGTGTGTGGTAGGCTATACCATTGCCCAATCATATTTTGATATAAGGGGTTGAGCAAGGGACTTTCCATCAATCAGGATAGGAATTGGTTCCTAGGCTTAGGAACATGAATTTAATTTGATACCAACAGCGAAATGGAGAAGTTGTCCTTGAGATGTCTGAAGTCAGAAAACAGTTTCCTTATGAGTTGTCCCTGAGATATCTGGGCTCAGATAAGTGTTTCCTTATAATATAAACTGTTCAGCTATTGGGAAGTCCCTAGATACCCTAGGGCCTGAGACCTTGAATTTAATTTCTCCCTATGATTAAATGGATGGTGTTTGAAAGCAAATTTGTAGTACTTAGAATAAGTTTCTTTTGCTTGTTCCCAACAATTACTCAAAAAACATGCCATGAATTTGTAAGCAAGCAACTAAGAGTATTTGGGAGGACTTGAAGGGAGGAGAGGGAAAGGAGAAATGATATGTTTTTATTATAATTTCAAAAAAATATCCAAAAACAAAAATAGAAGTCATAAGCCTGAGGAAGGTTGGTGGGGATGGGAAGGAGAGGAATAGGAGAGATTTCAGAGAAGTGTGGGGAATAGAGTATTGAGAATGCATTAAATACAAGCATGAATTGCCAAAAATTCCAGGCTGATTTTGCTCCTTTGAAGACGCAAGAAGAATACTATCTATTCCCTCTTTTCAGCAAAATTGGGAGAATTCTAGCTGGAGAGTCTGTATCTGAAGGAATTATAATGTAAACCACAGACCCATTGCTTTCAAGTAGTTTTCTTGCCTCAGGACCAGGTGAAGAATTAAAATGGAGAATGAAAATTGGAGGAAACCATTTGCTAAGAAATGAGACCAATATACCCCTCAGAGAGTTCTTGCATCTTTATATGAGAAGAAATGATGTATCTATGTGTATTAGACAAAGAATAGAAAGATTCATGATATTCAGGGAGTAAACAAAACTTACAAGGTTCAGGGAGCTACTGAAAAGTCTGCAATCCTTAAGCCCCGCACAAAGTTCTATGCACAGTAGCAGTCGCTGAGCAGAGAACTAGCCATTTGACAATTGTAAAGGGACCTCCTGGAATGCAGTTTGGTGAGTCATAGGTCAAGCCGGGTGGGCTTTCAGGTGATGCAGCTGCCTTTGAGTCACCTATGCTCTTGTAATTAACCCAAATAAACTCACAGGTCTGCTAAGCTAGACTTAAGTGACATCATGACTTTGGCTTGTTGTCGGGGCCCCTTCAAGACTGAGTGTAGAGCTGTTCAGTCTCTCTTCCTTCCCTAAGTCACACAACACTGTTAGTAGATTGAAGTGGTTTCTAAAGGGTGCTGAGGTGAACCCACTGGCCATCTCTCTAAGTTACTTATGAGAACTGCAAGCATGCTGTTCCCTGAGAATTGGTGAGTCAATTTATACTGAGCTACACTGAACAGTAGTGGTGAAACTCCAGTTTGCACTATATCCTCAAAAGCCAGAAGTGCAGTCTCCATGT
Source organism: Rattus norvegicus (assembly GCF_021556685.1). Taxonomy (NCBI): domain Eukaryota; kingdom Metazoa; phylum Chordata; class Mammalia; order Rodentia; family Muridae; genus Rattus; species Rattus norvegicus. The sequence goes on along the minus strand of NC_141542.1, from coordinate 35,213,157 downwards.
GTGCCCAGAGCTAAGGCTGTCCCACAGCTGTCTATACCCAAATTCCTGCCCTAGAGAGAGCTGGTCTGAGTGAGGTAACCTAGTCACAAAAGAACACATATAATATGCAGTCACTGATAAGTGGATATTAGCCCCAAAGCTTGGATTACCCAAGATAAAATTCACAGACCATATGAAGCTCAAAAAGAAGGAAGACCAAAATGTGGACGCTTCCGTCCTTCTTAGAAGGGGGAACAAAATACATACGGGTGGTAGAAGGTGGGAGGGACTTGGGAGGAAGAGAGGAGGCAGAGGGGAAAGGGGGGGTGGTGTTGGATCAGGTATGAGAGGAGATGGGGATAATATACAGAGAGTCAGGAATTTGAACAGAAGTGTGTAGGAATGGGGGATGGGGAACTGGGGATAGCCACCAGCAAGTCTCAGATGCCAGGAATGCAAGAGGGATGAGAGTAGCTGAAACGCCCAACAAAGTGGAGGGAGAATCTGTAGAGACTGAGACTGTATCCAGCAGATAAGCAAGGCCCCCAGTTGGCGGATAGAGCCACTCACCTTTCTCAAAAATTTAGCCCAGAATTGCTACTGTCTAAAGAAAATACAGGAATACAGGGACAAAGAGTGGAGTAGAGACTGAAGGAAAGGCCATCCAGAGACTGCCCCACCTGGGGATCTATCCTATATGGAGCCACTAAACCCAGTCACTATTGCTGATGCCAAGAAGTACTTGCTGACAGGAGCCTGATGTGGATGCCATCTGAGAGGCTCTGCCAGAACCCTACTGATACAGATGAGGATGCTTGCAGCTAACTATTGAATTGAGCATGGGTTCCAAATGGAGGAGTTAGAGAAAGGACTGAAGGAGCTGAAGGGGTTTGCAATCCCATAGGAAGTACAGCAATATCAACCAACCAGACACCCCAGAGCTGCCAGGGTCTAAACCACAAACCAAAGAGTACAAGTGGAGAGACTCATGACTCCAGCAGCATATGTAGCAGAGGATGGCCTTATCTGGCGTGAATGGGAAGAGAAGCCCTTAGTTCTGTAAATACTGGATTCCCCAGTGTAGAGGAATGCCAGGGTGGTAGGTGGGAGGGGGAGCATCCTCATAGAAACAGGAGGAGGGAGAATGGGAGGGGGAACCGAGAAAGGGGATAACATTTGAAATGTAAGTATATAAAATATCCAATAAAAAAAAGTCAGAAGAAGATTTTGATTAATTCACTGTGAGAAGAAGGTACATCCATAAAGTCTCACCAACATGACTGTGCAAACCAGAGCCACACAATGAACAATAATTACACCAGTGGGGCCAAAGTGAATGAGGGAAAGCCCTTGAGTCTTTAGGCATGCAAAGAACTAAAGGCAACTGAGGAATGCTGGGAGAAAGTCTTCCTCAAGGAGAGCATACCAGTTGGTTATTCCACCCAAATTTTGGTCACGCCTGAAAACATACATACAATTAAAACATACAAATTGGGCAGGTTAAATTTAGGAATCTGTCTATGTATGTATGTATGTATGTATGTATGTATGTATGTATGTATGTATCTATCTATCTATCTATCTATCACATATCTACCTATCATCTATCTGTCTATCATTTATCTATATGTATACATTCATACATGTATGTATGAAATAGCAAGAATGAAAAAGGCCATGAATTTGAAAAACATTGAAGAAGTGAATATGGGAGAGTTTGGAGAGAGGAAGGCAGAGGAGAAATGTTATACTATAATCACAAAATAAAAAAAGGAAAAAATTACGATTACTATTTTTTTTCCTGTAGTTTAAATGTTTACTTTTGTTGGTGTTCTTATTCTATGGGTTAGACTTAGAAGGATGATTATCTCTCTCCCTCCCCTGTCTTTCTCTCTCTACACATGTGTGCATCCGTGTGTGTGTGTGTGTGTGTGTGTGTGTGTGTGTGTGTGTGTGCGCGCGGCACGCTTATACTGGGAAAGGCACCCAGGGCCTTGAACACTGAATGTTCTAAAAAGGACACCATCACTTAGCTACCTCCCTCACCATCAGGAGTTATTTCATAGACTTATAATTACCATATTCCTGTCGGTTATTCTAATTCCACTTCCTCTAGATATACCATCTGCGTGCAGCCTCTTGGCTTAATTTATACCCACACTAATATTTTACAGCTTTCTTTCCTTATCAGATCTAACATTCAAGAGTTGAAACACTGGTCTAGCAGCCAGTTCTCAGCTTATGGGAAAGTAAATGCAGCCCTTCCAGCAGCCAGGAAGTGATGAACAGAATGGAATGTTGTCAATCAAGCCTTCCCAGAACAAAAGCCTTATTCATTTCCAGCTACCTTGTAACCAGAATTCCAAGTCACGCGTGAGGTTAAAATACCTCAGTGCTTCTCAAACTTAACTGGACATGGGAGTAATCTGGCAAAGTGTTCTTAAAATATGTTATGCGGTCTTTTCTGAAAGACTTTACTATAACTGTGGTGGACTATAGCCAGGGCACATGGTTCTAACATGCCACTGTAGTTCAGACTCATTGAATCAGATCACTTTTAAGGCAACACTAAATGAAGAATAAAAATTGAAATGGTACAGTGAACTGTGAAAGTACATAAAACTACTGTGTGTCCACTCAGTATGTTTGTTTTTTAAGTGGGACAGCACCTGAGGAACCTCCAAGGTAGTCTTCAGGCCTCCATATGCATAAGAATGTGTGTATCCACACAATGAATGAATGATGAATGAATGAATGAATGAATGAATGAATGAATGAATGTAGAGAACAATAAATACTCACTGACTTACACAGTCAAATACTGACCAGCAATAACCAGAAATGAGTCATGGGTTCATGATGCAATATTCTGGGGAGTAGGACATATTCTGTGTGCTTTCACTTGTGTGAGATAGGGAGAGGGCTGAGTGATTCTAGGTGACCAAATGTCTGCTTCAAAGAGGTCCAGAGGGAGAAAAGCAGGAGGGAAAGGTGAGCATGTTCATTCTCTTGCTTGTTGTGTTGCCAGCGTCTTCCTAGGAAATGAAAGCATGGGTGACTAAATTTGATTAAGATTGTTCTCTTTTTTGTATTTTTTTTATATCTGTCATTGTTTGGATGAATAGTTTAAAAAGTGTGTGTGTGTGTGTGTGTGTGTGTGTGTGTTTCTTTTGAAAGCATAGAAAGTACATTAAGAACAACAGCTTCAGAACTTACAGTAAATAAATGTCATCAAGGGGAAAGAAAGTAGATTAATGCTAGAGTAGTTGAGAAAGACTTTTCAGACAAGGTGAAATTTTACATATTTTGGTCTGGGTACCTTTGCTGGAAGCTGGAAAAATAACAGCTCTGGGCTAAGTACATACATACCTACTGAACACAAGAAAGAAAATGGAATTCCAAGTGTTGCTAAATCAGATCTTTAATAGGTAATGCAGGTACATGAAGTTGTCAGGGTCATGACCTCAATCTGATGGGACTGTATCAGACAGGAAGGACAGAGATGGATTTAGTTCTTCTCCATGGGAGGACATTGCCCTTAGGAGGGAGCTATCTGCAAACCAGAAAGAGAAGCTTCACCAGCCTGGACATAACTATGTTAACACCTGGATCTCAGAGCCCCCAGCTCCCAGCTGACATTTTTTCTTATTTAGCCTACCACCCGTTTTATCATACTTTGTTATAACAGTCTAACCAGATGCACCAACCCAAGCCAGTTTAAGGAGAACAGGCTTTGTTTTAGGGATACCAAGAACCTTTAGTAGAAGAAAAATGTTACAAAGGAATAGCAAGCTGGTTCTGTAGATGGTCTTAGCAGGATCCATGTCTCAGCTGAATGAAGAATTCTGTCGCTTATTCTTGAAGCATTTACTCAGTAATTAGAACCCCACTTGGAAACAAACTGGAGCAGTGCAGCTTGCACAACCTTTCTCTTATTCCTTAATATGTACTATTATTAACAACAATAAAACAAAAGAGATTTGAAAATATTCTAGAGACTACTGTTGGCTCTTAGAACATTTTAAATCTTTTTATAATTGTGTGAATATGCATGTCTGTGTGTAGATAAGTCTACATGAATAAAAATCCCGGTAGAAAATAAAATAAGTCCCTGGCTGCCCTGTAGCCGGAGCTGCAAACTGTTATGAGCTGCGTCCTCCTACATGACTGTTGGAAGTCAAACTTCCTCTGCCACTGTAACAAATGTTCTTAACCACTGAGCATTCTCGCCAATCCACCTCCATAAATGGAAAAAAAGATAACTGCATAATAAAATTGTGAAATCTGTATTACAGGTTGAAGGCTTGGTCCCCACCTGCCTGAATCTATTTGGGAAGGCCTGGCAAAGTTTTGAAGGAGTGTTTAGCTGGACAACGTAGGTCACTGAGGCCATATCATTATGGTGGTCACAGCATGCTCTGGTTCTGCACTGTCTGCCTTTTTCTGCTTTCTGACTGCTATGAAGTAAGGGTTTGCACTTTCCAGGGCCTTCTCCTCCCATGATGCTTGGCCTCAGTATAGGCCCAGAGAAACAGAACCAAGCAACCCTTTTTTCCAACCTTGGAAATTGTGAACCAAAATAAAAAAAAAATTCCTCCTTTTAAATTACATCAAGTATTCAGTCACGAGATGGAAACTGAACCAACAGACAACTTAGATATGACAACATTATGAGCCACTATGAAATGGTAAACAGACACATTTGAAGAGATCAATATTTTTTTGTTACTGTTTATTTGTCTAGACAGAGGTCTTTCTATGTAGCACTTGTTGTCTAGGAACTTCACTGTACAAATTAGAGCCTTAAATTCATAGAGATCTACCTCCCTCTACCTCCAGAGTGCTGAGATTAAGATCATACTACTCACACCTAGTTATTTTTACACTTCTCACAAGTGAAAAATAATGTCCATATATTGTCCATACTCAAAGCTTCCCTATATCCTGCATTCGGATACTTCTCTCAAATCTAGATTTATTCTTATTGCAGCTGCTAGTGTTCGTTCTTACAACAGATAGGGCTGCCATCGCAAATCACTGCCTTCCCCATGTGAAATGGAAATATACCTCTGGTTTGTTGTTTGTTTACCATGTGACTGGCAAGCCTTTACGTATGTGAATGAACTTTACTCCACTGAGTTGGGTTTGGCCACATGCTTTCTGAGTACATGACACCCAGAGAGTTCTGACACTGGAAGCCTGTGTACAGAAGCTTGCAGTCATCGAAAGGTTGGTCCTGAGGTTGGCCTGGATCAAGATTCTTATCTTGGCCGTGATCCCACAATGAAGACAATGCATTGAACAGAGCAGAATAGAACCCAGCAGAGCTGAAGCAGCAATATATAACCAGAGAAAGAAATCACCATTGTTACTACAAGCCAGTGAAAAGTTGGGGCTTGTTTCTTACTACAATCTGACCCAGTAAAAGCTGTCCCTGATGAAATTTCTGCTGAATCATTTCAGAATATTCTCCATTCATATCAAAACCCAAATGTCCAGAATAATACCATTTATTCTCTCTGTGTGTGTCTCTTTTACTTTCTTCCCCTCCTTCTCTCCCTTTCTTTCTACTTCTTTTTTTGACACAGGATCTCTATATAGTACTAGTTATCCAGGAGCTTGCTATGTAGAGCAGACTGGCCTTGAACCCACAAAGATCCTCCTGCTAAAATTAAAGACATGTACCACCATAGTCAGCTCTTTTAGTCTCTTAATTATCTTTTCTAATTCCTCTTTCTTATCTCTGTGGTTAACAAGACTACAATTTTATTGCCTTTTCTCTCCTTCAATAACTCCTTCTCCCCCACATACCTAGTATTTAATGAAATATTTGAAATCTCACTTCTTTTTTTTTCTTTTTCTGTTCCCTTCCTCTTTAGACCTAACAACTAAATACTCTGAGGCAAGACATAAAACCATCTAACTTTATCCAACCAAATTACTATATATGGTAGATTAAGTTCCCCAAACAGGAACCTAATGAATAATATCAATAAGCACAAAGTATAAGTTTGAGAAAATATGAAATGACTCAGTATAAATAAAACCTAATCTCATTATGAATAATCTTAGAGACTACAAACAATTTTAAGGGTGAGCTTACTCACTTCCCTTTATAACTGATGTTCTTGTGACTAATACACCCTGGCTGCGAGAAGAAAAGCATAGTTCAGATTTTACCAAAGACTCAGGAGCCAGATGATGTGGCTCTGTTGCTCAGAGAGTCAGGGAAAGCGTCCAGCTGACCTTCCTCCTCAAGCAACTTCCAAGAAGGGAAAAAAACCTGTTCTCCTTCTCCACAGTCTTAAAATCCTTCCAACTCAGTGTTTTATCTTTTTACTTCCTGGGTATTTCTCTATCTGACCTCATGACTTGCTCTCACTCTCTCTGATTTTTAACCTACGTTCACTCCCTGTTAACTGGTTACTTGCTCTGCTTCTTGGCCTATGGTTGACTTTATTCAATCTTCTACAATAAACAGAAAGCTCTCAGATTAAAGGCGTGTGCTAGACTGAGCCACACCACAACTAGAAACAAGTTTTCCATGGTATAGTCTTGGGGGTCACAGTGCGATCACATATCCTCCAACATGAATGCTTTGCTAAGACGCTATGCAATTCAAATGAAATACTCTTGTAAGATTTTCCAAATAATCTAACACACACACACACACACACACACACACACACACACACACAGAGAGAGAGAGAGAGAGAGAGAGAGAGTCAGTCTCCCATTTACTTTTTTTTTAGGAAAATATTTTTTTCTTTTATTGGATATTTTTTATTTACATCTCAAATGTTATTTCCTTTCCCGGCTTCCCAGAGATAAGCCCCCTATCCCATCCCCCTCCCCTTCTTCTATAAGGGTGTTTCCTTTCCCATCCATTCCCCTTCCTGCCCCCAACAACATTCCCGTACCCTGGTGGGGAGTCCGTATTTGCTTTTAAATTGAAAAGCTACTGTATAGTTTTTATAAGTTCCTCATAGCCAGAAAAATGGGAGTGCATGTGTGTGCGTGTGCGTGTGTGCGTGTGCGTGTGTCTGTGTCTGTGTGTGTGTGTCTGTGTGTGTGTCTGTCTGTGTGTGTGTGTCTGTGTGTGTGTGTCTGTGTGTGTGTCTGTGTGTCTGTGTGTGTGTGTCTGTGTGTGTGTGTCTGTGTGTGTGTGTCTGTGTGTGTGTCTGTGTGTGTGTGTCTGTGTGTCTGTGTGTGTGTGTCTGTGTGTGTGTCTGTGTATGTGTGTGTGTGCATGTGTGTGTGTTTACATTTTCATGTATTTTCCACAACACACAAGTGGAAGGTAGAGGACAATTGTGGAATCAGCTCTTTCCTTCCATCATCCTAGAAGTAGAGCTCAAATTCTTAGTCTTGGAGGCAGGTACGTCTACCAGATGAGCCATCTCACTGGCTGTCTCTGAGACAATGTTTACAACCTGGATTTTAAAAAAAAACATTTTGAGTTGCTCCCATGCATGTTTGTGGGAGAAGATTATAGAAACTATAAGTTTTACCCAAATGTGTTCTGTGTCGCTGATCCTTTGACTATAGAAATACTATGTGAAACATTGACACAGTTTCATGCCATAGAAGGGGTGCCAATTCCTGTGCATAATACTATTGGTAAGATACTTTGAAATTCCTGGTTAAAACACAAATACAGTTAACCGAAAGGAATAGTCTATATGTATATTTAAAGCATATCATTGTTATATTTATATATGACATTCTGATTAGTAAGTAGGTGCTTTTGTAGAAATTTTTAATTAGAATTAATTGTTAGCTATTTGCAGTATTCAAGGGTTTAAAGTAAATTCCCCATTGTTCTCTTCTGTCAGAGATCAGTTTAGGGCTCAGCTCTCTGGTGATAAACAAGCATCCTACAGAACAGGAAACTGTGCAACCAGTAATAAACAGTCAGGATTCAATGCTGTTAATGAAGACCCAGGGTTCTTCAGACTATAAGCCACTTCCAACATAAACAAAGTATACCTCTTCAATAGAAGCATGCAGTGTTGCCACAGAAAGAATTTAACCTTTTACCCAATACATTAGCGCTAATTACTAAAATTACTAATTGCTGAGATTAGTGAGTTAACATCGGGGTCTCTGTATCTGCTATGGTTTGACTAAGAAATGTCTTCTCACAGGCTTATTATGTTTGAAAGCTGGACCTCTACTAGAGGAATTGTTTTAGAAAGAGTGAGACCTAGCTGGAGGGACCGGATCACTGTGGCTATGTCTTCAAAGAGCATACCTGGTGTACCTATTCCTGCGTATTTTTTACTGCTTCCTATTTACCAGGAAGGGAAGTACAGACTCTGCCACATGTTTGTGTCTCTGATAATTTGTCCAAGTACATGAGGCTGAGCAGCTGTCATGAGAAGCCACTATGGCTTTAACCCGCATTAAATCCTTTCTCTCTAAATGGAATATGTAAGGTATTTTGTTCACAATGATCACTAACAACTAACAACGGTCTTGAGTACAACAAAAAAAATTAAAGATGCAAGGTTGCTTTTCTTCCTATGACATTGCTGTATAAAAACTCTCTCTCTCTCTCTCTCTCTCTCTCTCTCTCTCTCTCTCTCTCTGCCTGCCCCCAACCTTGTGTTTTTTGGGGTTTTGACAACCATAGGAGTAATGTTATATTCACAGAGACTTTGCCCTCCAAATATTCAAGTCTGTATGAAGATTCATGAATGTGCTACGTCTCTAAGGAAGAGAAAGCAGGAGGAAAATATTGTCTGTCCTTCCCCAGGTTTACAAACAAGTTATTCTAAAATGTTTATCAGTTCCGAGAGAGGTTTAGTAGTGTCTTAGGGTTTTATTATTGTAAAGTGACACGATGACCAAGGTAATTCTCATTAAAGACATCAAATTGGGGCTTGCTTAGAGTTTCCAAGATTCAGTCCACTAACATCACAGTGGAAAGCAGCATCCAGGCAGACATGGTACTGTAGTTGGAGCTAAGGGTTGTGTATCTTGATCCGAAGGCAGCCAGAAGGAGGCTGCCTTCTGCAGGCAGCCAGGAGAGTTTCTCCTGCACTGGTCAGAACTTGAGCATAGGATCTCAAAGCCCAGCCCTACAGTGACACACTTCCTCCAACAAGCTCAAACCTACTCCAAAAAGGCCACATCTCCTAATAGTGCCACTTCCAGGGCCAGGCATATTCAAACCACCACAAGTAGCAATTGTTCTGTTGCTCTCTGTTTTGTACATATTGTGCCCACTCCTTAAGGGCAAGATTTGAGCAGAATGCAGTAGACTGAGCTGGTCTTTAACATTTCTTCTTCTTATTCTTCTTGTTCTTCTTGTTGTTCTTGTTCTTATTCTTGTTCTTCTTGTTCTTGTTCTTTGTATCTTTTAGATAGCTTCTTCCTCTTCTCCTCCTCCTCCTCCTCCTCTTCATCCTCCTTCTCTTCCTCCTCCTCCTCCTCCTTCTTTTTCTCCTTCTCCTTCTTCTCCTCTTCTAATACCAGAACTTTCTTTAGCACCACCAGTGGTATAAATAATGACCCAAAGTCTTCTATATAGGTTAAAGCTTAGGCCTTTTCCTAGAGTAGTCTCCCAGCTAGTATTTAAAGATTACCAGACTGTTCTAGCCTAAGACCCTCCATGTAGCTAACACTACATGGTGAGTTCTGTACATCTCTGCTTTGTTGTTCCTACTGAGTCTCTCCTGAACCTCGTAAGTCTGCTTTCTTTCCCTGTGTCATTTTTCTGCCTGGAAGTTCGATCTCCCATTTCCTGCTCCAGCTATTGGCCATAAGATCTTTATTACAGTAGGAAGACAACCTCTGATAATAGTCTACCTTTCCTATAGACAGGTGAGGATGAATATTTACAAAATAGGAAATCCTGTTACTAAGCCATAGGAATAACAAAACCAAAATACTGCCAGAATTTAGTTCTTCGCCAGTATAGAATTAACAATTGAAAATACAGACACACATCTTCATACAAAGTAAAAAATATTACCTCAACATCCTCCTCTTCTTTTTCGATCTCTCTTTTATCTTTTCTTCTTTCTTTTCTTTCCTTATTTTCTTCTTGTCCTTCCTTCCTTCCTTCCTTCCTCCCCTCCTTCCTTCCTTCCTTCCCTCCTTCCTTCCTTCCTTCCTTCCTTCCTTCCTTCCTTCCTTCCTTCCTTCCTTCCTTCCTTTCTGTCTGAGAGAAGAAAGATCTCACTATGTAACTCCAACTACAACGGCTGCAGTAACAAGAAGCCACTATAATTAATCACGTTCAATCCTTGTTCTCTAAATTCTGGGAGTCCAAACCCAATGAGAGAACAAATGTCAGATGGTAAAGTTTCAAGACTTTATTGGCTGAAGGCGAGGTGACACTTCTACTCAGGAGACAAATGTGTGCCTTCTGCATATAACATCCATCTTTTATACACATTTTGTTGCTAAGTAAGGAAGAGCTAGAAAGCAGATTACACGGGCCAATCAAAAGCAGTTAGCTTGGACTAAACCACAAAGTTTTTCAGAGTTTAAAGTAACAGACATGGTCTTAGGTGTGAACCGGTTTAATCAACTGCGCTGAGCCAGAGTTCTCACCTTTCTCTTTTTGTACCTTCCTTACAGCACACTGAACCTGGGTACAGACAATTTAACCCTTGGGCTCACTTCTTTTGCAGATTTTTTTTTCTTTTTTTCGGAGCTGGGGACCGATTGCAGATTTTTTTTCACCTGCGTCACTTCAAGATTAGCCTAGAGCTCATAGCATGTATGTAGCTCAGGCTAGCTTTGACTTCACCATCCCTGTCTCCACCTCTTCTAAAGGACTACCCCAAAAAGTCTAAAGTTCCACTCTATTTATTTTCATCTTTGTAATTTCATTAAGAAACTAATAGAATCTTTTTGATGTGATTCTTTCTTTGATTTCTGGACCGATTCAGTGTAGAAAGGTAGGATTGTGGGTGGTAGAGTGAATCTTTGTAACTTTAATCCCTACTTCTGTTATATACTGTTTTATATATATAATGTTATATATAAAACTTTAGGCAGGAAACTAAGTTTCGTCTCGCTCCAGTTTAATCAAGGGGACTTTGGAGTGGGAAAAGTAGATATTGATAGAGAAGATTACTATCTATAAAGCTTTTAGAGGGCTGGAGAGATGGCTCAGTGGTTAAGAGCACTGACTGCTTTTCCAGAGGTCCTGAGTTCAATTCCCAGCAACCACATGGTGACTCACAACCATCTGTAATGAGATCTGATGTCCTCTTCTAGAAAGCTTTTAGAATAATGCCTGCCAGTAAATGTCATTCCTCCTGGAATAAAGGAAGGAATTTTTACTTCTTTCACTCATTCCAGTACAACCATACCTATTCTGTTCTTTAGCTGAGATAAAGGATTCTTAGCAATGCTGTTGAGCTAATGTATCCCTTTTTGGTTTCTATCATTTACAGTACTATTTGCCCCGTGAACTTTGCCTCTTTTCTCCTCTGTGAGATCCATTTTCTCCTAGCAGAGTTCCTCCTCTATGTTTGCCATCGTCCAATGCTGGTGCTCTCATTTAAGATTTTAAAGCAACTTAGGACATTGGAAACTCAATATGTATTGATAATTTTTAATTGTGGGCTTACTTGACCAGAGTGAAAATAACATTTATATTATATTAAGTAGAGTTTATGGGAACTTCTTTTTTGGTTCCTTCTATAGTTTGAGCTGTCTCTTAAATATTCACTTTTAAGCAATAGTTTTATTTAGATTTAACCATAAAATAATGAAAATGATAGTATAATAAACTTCTATATACTTTGTATTGCATTTATTAATATTTTGTCATCTACAGTAACTACATTCTTCCTATTCTTTCTTTACACACACAGACACACACACACACACACACACACACACACACACAGTGTGTAAACCAGTAAACCTTTATACATCTTTCACTTGGAAAATTTGAAATTAATCTACATAAACAAGATTTATCATAAGCCTGGAAATATTATTTAAAATACGTTCTTACGTAATCACTTGACCCCTGCAACATCTAGGAAAACTAACATTAACTCACAAATGTAAATTAATATAAAATTCAAGTTTCGCTGTCCTGAGACCTTAAAACACATTTTTTTACCCAATTCGCCTGAAGGTCCGTCAATTATAGTTGATAAAATCTTTTGGCTGTCTTATAATATGAAGTGTAGTGTTTGTATTTTTTTCCAATGATACCAACTTTTGAAGTAGTCATGCAAATTGCTACTATGTCCCACATTTTAGGTTTTTAAAATAGTTTTATTATGACTAGATTGTTTTTGTTTTGTTTTGTTTTGCTTTAGGGTCTCACTATGTATCCTCCATTGGCCATCTTTCTGTCTATAGCTGTGTGCCAGGTTTCACAACTGCACAACTTTCGTTGAGCACTTTTAATTTCATGCTTTGTTTTGTAACAGATCTCACTCTAGCCCAAGCTACCCTAAAACTTGAAATGGAAGTCATGAGCCTCCATAGGTGGCTGTCTAAAGATTGTAGACAAACATTCTACTTAGAAATTGGCAAAGCACTGCCCTCAGCATACCACATTGCATTCCATCAGGAGTTTCCCAGGACAAGAGTGTTCCACTGTTCTCAGGGATGGTGACCCATCTGAGATGGTGAGCAGTAGGCTACAATTGTGCACTTCCCCCTGTTACGTTCAGTAAATGATCTGCAGCACAAGAATTTATACTGTATCATTACCCTGTTTCCCAGCAATCCTGTCATGCTGCCAATGGATCCTCCTTGCTAGAATCAATTATTGCAATGGGTAATGCAAAACGACAACTTTGTCATCCCTTCTGATTTTTTAAAATAAGCATATTTCCACAAGTCAGAGCAAAATGCTTATTACTCCACCTTTGTTTTCATTTAATTTTTGATTCAAGGGTTTATTTAAAAATATGCTTGCTATGTATGTTAGTATTGTTCTTTGTGAAGTTTGTTAATACCTTCTCAGAAAGCACAATTTTAGGTGGATACATAAATTTTTAATCATGTGTCAGCAGCAAGCCTGTAAAAGGAGCTTTGTGACTGTTGCAAATGTACCCAGCCACATGGGGAGAAGTTCCTATTGTTATTTTAAAAATGCATTTAAAAGTAATTGTCAAAGTGTAAAACAAATTAGCCAATGGATGGCAGAGTAGAAACTGTAAAAATACCTTAGATATTTAAATATTCAAAAAGCCTATCAATTGACAAGCCTTCACTTGTCACTTTCTTGAAAAACACAGTCCTCCCAGTACACTTGTAGGATTATTTCAGTTAAGTTACTTCAGGTGGGAAGACACACCCAATGTGGATGACACGGTTCCTTGGGCAGAGATACTAAACCATATAAAAAGGAGAAGTAGCTGGGTACAGCATTCATTGCTTGTTCTTCTTCCTGACAACAGATGTATATATCTATAGGTCTTTCTATGCCCATCTCAGCTTTGAATAAAGACACAGATTTTATTAATTATAGCTTTAGGAATAGCTTATTCTTGGTACCAACTGGATCTTATATCTTAAGTTGACCCATATATACTAAACTATGTTCTGCCACATGGCTTGTTACTTCCTCTCCTTCAGGCCTAGCCTGCTTCTTGCTTGGTGTCCAGTTGGTGAATCTTCCCATGACTGACTGTTTCCCAGAGTTCCTATCTCTACAGAAGTCCTGCCTATTCTCTCTTCCTTTGCTATAGGCCACCAGATTTTTATTAGGCCATTCAAAAGGTGAGAAAGAGGGGTGTTTACAAAATATGATGTCGCCATATGAATAACAATACCAAAGTCTGGTCTGCTATCAACTTTGTCAGTACAGATATCAGCATTTGAACAATACAAAAACAATCTTTACACAATGTACTGTTGGGAGCATTTATTAATGGCACTGACATCTAGTGGTCGTTTGTGATATTACCACCATTAAGCCGTGTCTTTAGCTTTCTTCTGGCATTTTTACTAGGCCATAGTTGATAAACATGTTAATAAGATGTCTTCACTCCACCAATCCCCAGAGGACAAGTTCACAGCCATCTGTCTGTTTTGTACTTAAGGCAAGTGCCTTTGTTCTCCGGGGTCCCTGTATCATCAATGAGTTGTTCCTACAATAAAGGCTGTTAAAGAAGGATCCAACGGTGTTGCGTCTTCCTTGCCGGTCGAGGTGGGCGCTTCAATGTACCAAAAGAAAATCACCCCAACATAGATTTTTTTGAAATAGGGTCTCATTTTGTAGCCCTGGCTGTCTTAGAACTTCCTATGCAGACCAGGTTGACCTCAACTTACAGATACCTTTGTGACTCCAGCCACTCAAGTGCTGAAATAAAAAGTGTATGCCTCTACACCACATCATGTTTCTCAGTGTACTTTATCTCAACAGGAAATGTAACACAATAAATATATGGCAAAGACAATAAGTAAGACAACAATAGATAAACTTGACAATATCTACATTTCTGATATTCTATTACCAGAGAAATTTTTGAAATACTTGGAAAAATCGCCAAGATTTATTTTCTTAATAGGTTAGCAGTCAGAAAGCTGTTAAGTTTTGAAAATGTTTATAATTTCAAACAAAATATTTTTCAGTTACTGGGTAAATCAAGTGGGACAATTTGTCAAAATAATTTGAATCGAGAGTTTTGTATCATATATCAAGATTTTTTAAATGTTCATATGTGTTGATGTGGCAAGCAAACTTCTAGATAGGAATTTTTCTAAAAATAGCTCAAAATGCTGCAAAATATTAAGGAACGACTAGAAGTGATTCAAGTACACCCCTTGTTAGAAATAATCTCAAACTAAAATCTGACATCTAGTGTTCACTGTAGTAACTGCAGGATCTTGACTAGCATCCAAAGAGCATGGCTAGCATTAGACAGTGTTTAAAATCTCATGTACATTTTGCTTTAGAAACACAGATCTTTTGAGTGAAGACAAAGATTTGGGAGGAATACCTGCATGATGCTTGTTTTTTTTTTTCATTAATTTTAAAACACAGAAACAGGAGACGTGTGTCAATGTCTAGTGTGTTGGGGGCCCTGAGTACGGTCGCAAACCACCAGGACACAGGGGGTGCAGAGCAAAGACAGAAGCAACTACATTCAGTTGCAAGCTTTATTAATCCTTATATAGTTATGAATATACATTCCTTCAATTACCATTTTGGCAAGATACCATAAGATCCTTATTCCCATGATACCAGGAACAACTGAGGCAAGACTAAACAAAGAAATAAGACTAAACAAAGGCTTCTTCTCAAAATATTCACATAACAAATAACCCCTCTTCTTATATCAAAATATACTCACCATAACCAGGAGAGTGTGAGAACCTCTCCCACAGAGACAGGACACAGCAGAACATAGTTTAAAGTCAAGTGAGAAAAACATTTTCTTCTCAAGGGCAGCATTCCAGCCCCTACCTGCACCTGTCACCAGTCCTTACTTGACCCTGCCCGGGAGCTGCATCTCTATGCCTTAAACAGACATGCAATTTCCTTACAGAAAAGGAAATCTCTCAGGAAGTGTAGGGGATATGGACCATGCCACCAGAAAGACATAAGTCATATGTTTTGCAGTGTGGCAGAATGATGCTTTGGGAGGGGGTACCTTGGCAGGCCCGTGCTGAGGCACACTCCTCAGGTACTAGTCATATGATGGGTCTAGTATAAAATGAAATTATGTGGAGTAGAGGCAGTTAAAGAAAGGGAAGTAAAAAGAACAAAAAGAAAGAGAAGGCAGAAAGAAGGGAAGAGGACAGCCAGGGACAGAGAACGGAAGAAGAGAAGAGAGAAGGGAGGGAGAGAGAGGCCATAGATAGATAGATAGATAGATAGATAGATAGATAGATAGATAGATAGATAGATAGATAGATAGATAGATAGAAAGATAGATGGAAAGATAGATGGATGGATAGACAGAAGCCAGAACAGACTTTTCATAGCAAGCTAGGCTCATACCTGGCTGTTGCTAAGTAACCATTAGGCAGAGCCTAGAAGAAATGCTAACAATAAAAACTGGAGAGGTGGAGCATTTTCAAACCCAGGGATCACAGAAATCTGAGACTGAAGGAGTGGAAATTCTCCCTCCCTGCCTCTGTACCTGTTCTGGAACACATATATAACCATGACACCCAACTGAGGTGACAAGGAGCAGTCAGTCACATAGCACAGTACCTGGAATAACTCTTCATGGTAATGAGGTAGCTCAATAGCCTTAGCCTTCAGTCAATGACCCTCCCTTCCTGGATATTCTCATGTACTTTCCCCAAATTACATAATTCCTGGATGATGATGACAATAAAGCATATGTGTTCACACCCAACAACACAAAAAAATAATAACAGATGAAGATGGGATCAGAGAGCTGCTTCATTAAAGATTGTCATGGGAAAGGCCTTCACCTGAATGAACCATACCACTAAAACTCCTGGAGGGCTTTCACTCTTATTTCGCCCCTCTCACCCCTCCAGCACTCAATCCAAACTGGACTGGATCCTGCTTGTTCCTCTCCCCAATCTCCTTTTCCAGCCTGGCATACATGGCTACTCTGATGCCTCAAAAGAAGATGTGGACTTCGAATTCCCTATCCAGGATTTTGCCTAGTCCTTCTTTAGCCAATGTATTTGCAGTGTCCAGACACCACCAGTGGAGAGGCAGAACACGGGAGTGAAGGACCCTAGTTCTTACTGAAGTGTAAGAGCTATTAAGCGGCTTGGCCTGGTAGAAAGTAGGTAGGTTATGGAGTTCCTGTGAAGGATCCTAAGGGCTTTCGTCAGCTTTACACCCACGGCCTTAGGTCAAGATTAGGCCAAGTACCAACTTCCCACCTCTGGTCAAGGCTAGGCCAAGTTTTGTTCTCTACCTACCCACAGTTCTCCGGAGGAGCAGGGACATACATTCTTGAAAAACTGCAGAATGTACTGACTGGTAGTCACCTGACCCTCTGGTTCCAGATACAGATTGAATGTATGTCATATGCTTGCTAGCCAACAGATTCAAAGGTCAATATGCTTAGACAATAAGTTTAAACTCTAATCTTGTTGATGTAACCTGTACCCCTAAAAAGTATAAAAACTGCTTGTTGTAGTCATTCCGGGTCATCTTCTAGTCACTCATCACGAGGGGCTGATTGAAGGTCAACCCCGATGTGCCCAGAAAATAAACCTCTTGCGTTTGCATCGAACTCCGTTCTCGTGTCTCACTTGGGTGGTAGTTAAAGGTCACTTTAGGCCTTACAGGACCACAGAGAATGAGCAAGGTTGAAACTGTGGTTGCGGGCATGTGCTGATCTATCCTGTTTTGGTTTATACAGCATCAGGAAAAAGCAGCCATTTAAATATTCCTTTCCAGGGTAGGTGCTAATCTCTGTGTATCTTCCTTTGCTATATTTTGAGAATATTCTAGTCTTGCTTCCTCCTGTCATTTTCCCTGGTGGATCTCAGGCAGAGTGAATTCATTCTTGAAAACATATTAGAGTCTTACAAGCCCCACGAAACACCCCCACCCACCCACACCACCCAAGAAGAGACAAATGAAGAAGGGCTTGTTATCTCTACTGACTCTATGTATCATCCTCCTCAGCGATGGCTGTAATATACAATGCTTGGTACTGCTTACCTAGGGCTCCTCTCTCTTGTTGGGCATCATTAAGGTGTTTTCAGATCGATTTTCCTCACCTGTACCTTTTAAGTTAAATTTTAAGTAGATTATATATGCTTTTCTGTAACTGTTTTACGTTTACATGTGATATATGTTTCCTTATTGTAGCAGAATTTTAGCAGAACTGTTGTAATGGGGTGGGGGGGGGAGAAGTGATGACCCCTAAGTTTTGAAGAAGGCTTTTGTCAAGGTTGTTATCTGTGACTTTGTGGGGTTATTCTTTTGAAGTTTTCTCAGACCCTTTGCATAACTTAGTCCAGGAGACAGGCCTGGCAAACCAGGACTTAAAAAGCTTAGAATTGCTTAGGTGATGAGTCTTTCTGGACACCCCCTAGATACGTTAAGAAGTTTGGTATGCAGATATTGACTTGCTAAAGTACCTTTTGTGTAACAATAAAAAGAATTTAAGGCTGGAGCTGAGAAAGGATAGGGCAGGCAGATGGAGAACCAACCTTATGGTCAGTGACAGGAGAGGTGGGTAGAGTCTGAATGGCTCTCTATCCCCAGCGAAAGGTCTTATACTATACGGATTTCTCCATGTCTTTATTATTAAACCCCAAGTGGGAACCCCCAAATCCCTTGCAATGCCTGACATAAATTTCTAATATGCCATAAAAATTCATTTGGTGGTTGTGTTTATTTAATTAGCGTACTGCTTTAAAAAGTATTTTTCCGGGGCTGCGCATTTACCTCAGTGGTAGAGCGCTTGCCTAGCAAGCACAAGGCCCTGGGTTCGGTCCCCAGCTCCCAAAAAAAGAAAAGAAAAAAAAAAGTATTTTTCCCTTATAAGTAGGACTTTTACATAAAGTCTTGAACTTTATAATAAATTTTACTGACAGAAGTTCCATCAAAGGGATGACCTTTTGTCAGATTTCAACTCAATTTCAATTAATGAATTGTTTTAATTGCATCAAGTGACAAAAACAGAAGTGTTTGTTTTGTCACTTGATGGCTTTTAATAGAGTGAAACTTATCCAGTAAGTATCCTGACACTGAAACCCAGCCCTTTTGAGGTATGGCATGTTTCTGATTTCAAAAGGGGTAGATTATTTTTTGCCTGGTTATTTTTTCAGACTTTATGTAGACAGAACCATCCACCTGTAATCACGTTTCTTGATTTTCAGGACATGCATGTGGTTCATGGTGCAACAGAGACTGCTCCTTTTGTGATCTGTTGAAGCTTTGCTTCAATTGAGACAGTTCCATGTAACTTAGACTGACTTTCTGTGAAGGCTATGCTGACTCCATGACAGGGTTTCAAGTTAGCAATTCAAAAGATGAGGCCTACCTCTCTGTTTCCAAGAACTGAGCAAGTCCAGGGAAGTCCAGGCCTCAGAAGCTGCCTTGTCACCTGGCCTGAGGCAAGGACAGTGGGTCAGCAGCAGTTTCCAGACTTCCTCAGCAACAGTTTTCAGCCTCTGTACCCTAGTAATGAAATGTCCCTAGAGGTGGAGCAAGATAATGGTCACCTACGTCAGAATCCCTTAATGTGCTTTAAATCAGGCCTGAGAGCTCAATTGGTTGTCTCTCTATCTTGGCAATGGGAGATGGCAGCATGCTGTACTGCAGAATAAAATACTCTTTGTTTTTACGTATTATTTGAGTCTGGGGTATCATTCTTCAGCTAATCATGGACTCTTGCACCTCAAACTCATTATGCTTCAAAGGATGGATTTGAATCCTGACTCCATCTCCAGAGGAGCAGGATTTCAGGCCTGCATTACAACTCTAGGCTTCTCTCAGTTTGTGTTCTTGGCCCCTCAGCAAGCTTCCACAGGTTGATCATTTCTCGTCTTGGAATTACTTTTTCTCTGATGGTCATCCCCTGACATTTGTCATATATTTTACTGGATTTTTTTTTATTTACATTACAAATGTTATTCCCTTTCCAGGCTTCCTGGCCATAAGCCCCTTATCCCATCCTCCTCCACTTCTTCTATAGAGGTGTTCCCCTCTCCAACAACCCCCTCTTTCCCACCCCCCAACATTTTCCTACACTGGGGGTTCCAGCCTTGGTAGGACCAAGGGCTTCTCCTTCCATTGGTACCCAACAAGTCCATATTCTGCTATATATGCAGCTGGAGTCATGGGTCTGTCCATGTGTACTCTTTGGATGGTGGTTTAGTCCCTGGGAGCTCTGGCTGGTTGTCATTGTTGTTTGTATAGGGTTGCAAACCCCTTCAGTTCCTTCAATCCTTTCTCTAATTCCTCCAACAGGGACCCTGTTCTCAGTTCAATCGTTTGTTGCTAGCATTTGCCTCTGTATTTGTCATACTCTGCTTGAGCCTCTCAGGAGACAGTGATATCAGGCTCCTGTCAGCATGCACCTCTTAGCTTCATCAATGTTATCTAGTTTGGGTGGCTGTGTGTGTGTGTGTGTGTGTGTGTGTGTGTGTGTGTGTGTGTGTATGTGCATATATATATATGTATACAAATATATATATATATATATATATATATATATATATATGAATATGACGATGTCACAGGTGAGGCAGCTACGAGATAGGAGTCCTGTCATTGGATGAGAAGGAAGGATGGGCAGGAGAAAAGTTTGAAGGAAGAGGAGGCGACTGGAACGGAAAGGAGGAAGAGACAGGAGGGACAGGGAGAGGAGCCGAGGGACAACAATGGAGGCTGACGTTAAGATTCCACTCTGTGTATTTACAGGTTGTTATAAATGTTCTTAAGGGATGGATGTGTATTGGGTTTTGTATGTTTAGGCGGGCAATTATATCTTATTAATTGGGTCAAAGGTTATTGTGTTGTGTGTTTTTCGTGTAGCAATTTAAGTGTAAGAAAGTGTATGGTGGCTGGTCTGGACTGCCACGGAGTTGGGATGTGTGTTTCTGACATGCAAATGTGCCTTGGGAACTAGATAGGTAGAGAGATTGCTGCCAGGCTCAGAGAGAGGCCTTCGGCAGTGTGATATGGGATGGAGCAGAGCGGGTGAGACGCTTTGCTGAGAATTAAGATATCCAGCAGATATCTTAGGGCACTGCAGTGCCGGACCTAGAGGGGATAAAAGACTACTACACTTTTTTTATTTTTTATATTTTATAACAACATATATATGTATGTATGTGTGTTTGTATATATACATATACATACACACACACACACACACACACACACATATATATGGGTTGTACACTCATGTGGGGCAGGCTCTGAATGGACGTTCCTTTAGTCCAAACTTTGTTTCCATATCCTCTTCTATGAATATTTTTGTTCCCCTTTTAAGAAGGACTGAAGTATCTGCATTTTGGTCATCCTTCTTCTTGAGTTCCATGTGTTCTGTGGACTGTAAGCTTTTGGGCAAATATCCACTTATCAAGGAGTGCAAACCATGTGTGTTTTTCTGTGATTGGGTTACCTCACTCAGGATGATATTTTCCAGTTCCATCCATTTGCCTATGAATTCCATGAAGTCATTGTTTTTGATAGCTGAGTAGTACTCCATTGGGTAGCTGACATTTCTCATTTCGTTTTCCCATTCTAGAGCTTCCTTCACTCACATTTAACATGATCTATTCAAGGTCTTGTTCTAAGCAGTTTTAGTGAAACTGGTAGCTCATGTTTGCCTGTATCCTGATGACTCCTGATGACACATTTGTGTCCTAACTTCTCTGACCTTAAGACTTAACATTCAATGTGACCCCCTACCATTTCCTATTAGAAAATCACACAAACATTTGCCCTCCTCCCAGGTGCCCTCTACCCAGCCATTGTTTTCTGGTCTCTGAAACACACCAGCAGCCACTTCAGACAGTGCTAAGGATTGACATTTATCATTAACTATACCTGACTGCCTCTAAGCTCAGTCCTACCACTCATGTCCTCAATAGTAAACTGGTCACTTTTTCAGCTCAGCTTTGCCAACATCGAATACAAGTCACTATTGTCCCTTGCTTACTGTATAGCCTTCCTGGTAACAACTAAAATTAACACTCTGCTACCTGTGCCCAGGACTACTTGCTGTCCAACCCTACTTGCCCTTAGGAGTTGGGAGTGAGGTAGCTCAGAATCAAGGCACAGACTCTGGAAGTGGGTGAGAAACGCCACAGCAAGCTCATCTAAATGCTGCTGCAAGCTCCTTTAATGGCCTCCACCTGTATCCCAAGAAAGCATCTCTTCTAAACAGCAGTTCCCAATTGGCTGGCATTGCGTCAACAGTCCTTGGTCTCTTAGGCAGTCCTCAATTAGGTCCTCCTGAAGGAGATGCCTTTGCAACTGCGAGGCCCCTGGCATTTAGGCAGAGGTGACTGCACTGTTCCTCCTACAACACTCCACTTAAAAGTCTGCATTGGTTTATACCACACAGAAGAAAAAAAAAATAAATCTATTTTATGTATGAGTACTATATCTGCATGTACATGTATATGCCAAAAGAGGGCATCAGAACTCCTTATAGATGGTGGTAAGCCACCATGTAGTTGCTGGAAATTGAACTCAGGATCTCTGGAAGAGGAAGTGGTTCTTTTAATTGCTGAGCCATCTCTCCAATCAATCGAAGAACTTCTTTAATAATCTGCCAGTCTCCCTCCCCCCAAGCCCCCCATCCTTCCTCTAGGTTTTTCTCCATACATTTACACAGTCCTTAAATATGATTGAAACGGGATTGAGAGTTGACCAATTATATCCATCTCGGTTCCATGTAAGATAGAATAACTAATACAGTGCAAACTAGGAGAAAAAAATGTAAATATTGGGTCCAATATTTCTGACAAAATTACATAGTTACTGAGTAAACTATCAGGCACATTAAAACTTGATGTTTTGTCTATTATATAAGTAAATATATACTCTTTTAGATACTATTTACACCGTACAGCAATGATTTTTTTGAAGAAGCAGAGAATCAAAATGTTTTTAAAATTTCTTAACATGGGAATTTACCATATTTAATGATATATCTGCATTACTCATTTTCTTTCTCATGATAATAGCCATCATGCTGAGGGGCAGGGCAGGCATATGCTAGGCACGAATTTTACCAGTGAGATATATCCCTAGTCCGTTTAAGCAAGACTAATAGCATTCTGGTAGACATCTTAAAGGTTTTTCAATGATGAATGATTTTATACACTTGCATGACTTTTAACTAAGGTATGTAAAAATTACTATAAAGCTGAAAACTGGACAAAAAGAGTTAAACATTTGAAAAGAAGATAATAGAATCACTTCTAGAAGGTTCTAAATGACATAAGAAGCAAATGAAAACAAGCAGAAGATGAATTTTTTCCACAAGGAACTATGTTCATGGCAAAAAGAAGAACCATCACTTGGTGAAACTATTTTTTCTCAGGTCTGAGCAAAAAGCAGGTTGTGTATACCCAGAGCCCAAACCTTGGAGCATCAAGATAAGGGATGCTATTAACATCCTTTCTTCTACAACCTTGCTGTTCAAATCAGCCAGTGGTCATCTTCATTTTGCTAACACTGCTGTCATACTTTTAAAACTGTAACAACTACAATACAATTCCTGCCCTTAAGGCTCAAGGAACATTCCAGGAGAGGGGGCAAAAAGATATTAAGAAGCAGAGGAACAGGACATAAGATGGCATCTCCTTGAAATGTTAGAGAAGTTACATCCACGAAGTTTCACCAGCATAGATGCCTAAAGATCTGAACAAGGACAGCACCAACAGACATGCTAGCTTGACGTGTGTGTGTGTGTGTGTGTGTGTGTGTGTGTGTGTGTGTGTGTAATCTCATGAGGCCCCACCACTAGACAAACAACTTTAGGAAAGTATGGAATGCCAACAGTAGGGGAAATAGTCTTCAGGGTAGATCAGCCCTTTCTGGTTATCCAGTACTAAGCTACTAGCCTTAAAATCATGTGCACATAGGATATGATGTATTATATGAACGGAACAGGTTGTATTTATATATTAGAAATGTGTAACTAAAATTTAAGCAAAAGAGGGCATGAATTTGAGAGCTCGGGCTACACTGGAAGGGTTAGGGGGGATAATGGGAAAGGGGAAAATTATATAATTATATTTTAATATAACAGTGGGTACGTGTACAATTTGGAATGCAACAGACTCAGACTATGGTCGTGACTTTGCCACTTACACCATAAATAACTTTTGGTGAGTCAGTACGTCACTAACTCAGAACTTATTATAAGAGTTTATGTATTCCAATGATTACATTGTATATATACAGTATTGGGATTACTTATCAGTATATAGTTAAATGCTCAATAAATGGTAGGTCAATTATCATTAGGAAGAAACAAAGCAATAATTATCCCACCAAGAAGGAGACAGATGCTACTCATGTTGAGTCAGGGCTAAAGATAATGAGCATCTCAAGGGCAGAAATTAGACCATGTTTTCCCAAGAGTCTTACAGGCCTCCTCTTACTTCCCTCTGGAACCAAGGACGAGTTTCTAGGTAACCACTGGCTAAGGGTGACCTAAGAATAAATCCACCTTCAAGAAGTCTTACCTATTATTACATTTTGTAACATGTCAACCACCTTGTCTCCTTTCTCAGAGGAAACACCAAAAATTTAGATTTTGACTTATTTTGTTGTTAAGATTTTTTAAGTTGCATGGGAGAGGGAAGCAGTCATTTGTATACGACAAAGTTAACTTTAGTGAGTCTCTATAAATTCAGCCATTGCACTTTTGTCTGCTCTTATCATATGGTTTATCTTCTTCTTAATGGGTCTTGAAAAACACATATCTCCAGACCAATGGAAATTAAGCTTAAAACAATGATAACAGATGGTGAAATGACTTATCAGATAAAGGGTGCCAGCCACTGAGTCTGACAGAGTTTGATCTCTGAGATCTGCACAGTGGAAACAGAAAACCAACTTTTACACAGTATCTTCTGACCTACACACAGATACCAATAACCTTAAAAAGAAGAAACACAACAATACAATGAAATAAAACATTAATTTATTAAGAACTAAGATAAAAATTACAAAGTTCGGCCTTTCCAGTAATGATCACATTGAATGTAATCTTGAAGTATTTATTGTCTCTAGATCTCAGATTTCTTCAGTGTAATAAGATTGAAATTGAATGTGATGTAAACTTTCTAGGGTTATAAACATATGCCTATAGGAAACATATATGTAACATAAAATGTATATGCCATTTTTTATAATCTTGTTCACACCTATGTATGAATTTCAGATGTTATGAAAAAGCAGGTTGTAATCTAGGTGGCTGGCACAGTCCATAGGTCCTGTCCGGTCTTTCGAAGGCAGCTGTTCATGAAGCCAAGACAAATGAGAAGGAAAAACTGGGAAATGCAAATTCTCAGGCTCAGGTGCTCAGCCAATGGGGGGCAGGGGA
This sequence comes from Rattus norvegicus, assembly GCF_021556685.1. Taxonomy (NCBI): domain Eukaryota; kingdom Metazoa; phylum Chordata; class Mammalia; order Rodentia; family Muridae; genus Rattus; species Rattus norvegicus. Next base: position 35,188,219 of record NC_141542.1, on the reverse strand, counting down.
ATGGGGCCTGGGCCAACATCTGTGCGGCAACCTTTCTTCTGAGAGCAACTGAATGCTCCCAGGGAAGAACTGTGGCTTAAAGTCATAGTCTGCCCTCGCAGCTAGTCAGTGAAGAGGAAAATGGCTGTCACCTGCTGAGAGGCTAGAGACAAGACCTCCAGCTGGGGGGCGGGGGAGGGGCATTTTTACTGGCAGGAGGTATTGACAGGGACCTGGAGCCAGGAGGTCAAAGGCCCCAGATTAAAACACTCATTTTCATTCAGTCTTACAACACTAGAGCAACAATAGCTGATTTTAAAGATTTCTTCCCTGCAGTCACCCCTCTATTGTGAGACACAGCTACAGGGACCCCAACCCCTAAAGTTCTTGATGGTGGAAATCTAAGATGCAAATAGTTTTGGGGAGTTGGGGAGGTGATCTTGCATGCCTTTCTCTGGCCCTTTTCAATGACACAGGCTCCTCTTGGTTTAATTCCCATCTCACTGGTTGCTAAAAGGGGTTTCTTCTAAGGGAAAGTAAGAACACTCTTGGAATTCACCTACTTAATGGTGAGCTTGTCTAGAGAAAGCTGCAGGGGTTAGAATAAGCCTGTGGAAACGACAAGGCAAGAACTCAGCATGGACACTCTTCAGCAGGTTTATAGAGGCCATGTTGTCATCAAGGACGTTTCCTTGGGAGGGAAATCCCCGGCTTTGCAACTTCCTGGCCAGAGTGAGGGCCACCAGTCGGCTGTAACCTTTCCTGCGATGGTCAGGCAGGGTGTAACCATGACACATAGTGGCAAACTGATCTGTGATACCCCAGGACACTGGGTTTCCCTTCTCATCACGCACGCACACGCTGGGAAAGCAGGCGATGAGTTTGGCCAAGTACCGAAGGCACTGCTGGTTGCCTCCTCGTGACCAAGTTCGGTTGAGAAGATCAGCATCTGTGACACTCAGGTAGGTCAGTCTCGGGGTTGACCCAGTTCTAGAAGAAAATGGCAAGGGGTGGGGGTGGGGAAGACATTGGAGTTACATGATTACCGATAAATACCCTTTTTCTACCGATGTAAAATAAATTATATTCAAGACTATGTCTGGTATTTTCAAGAATTTAGAACCTAAGTACTTCCTAGTTAAAAGAGAAAAAAAATCATGTCAAATTTAGTTTTATGCCTGCTTGTTTTCGCCAGCTCTGTTGACTGAGATGTGGCTGAGGCTGCTTCAGCATCTCCATTCTCTGCGAGACGAAATACAGCTTAATTTAGATTTGGATTGCTTACAGACTGACACAGGAGAATAGCAGACACTTAGGGTTCAGCCAGTCACAAGCAGGCAGCTGACCTGAGTCACTCTCAAAGGAGGCAGATTCCAAGCAGTGGCCAATGAAATGATTTCTCTACTTTGTTCCCACAAGTGCCCCACTCACTATCACGTGAATGGTAGAGTGTTGGGGTCCCTTGATTTGTGAGTGCTGCCAGATTCTTGAATCATTCTTTGCACAAATAAGCTGCAATACAGTTAACACAAACACATACTAGTTTACCTCCTCCTCCTCTTCCTCCTCCTTACCCCTCCTACCTCCTCCTCCTCCTCCTCCTCTTCCTCCTCCTTACCCCTCCTACCCCCCTCTTCCTCCTCCCCCTCCTCTCCCTCCTCCCCCTCCTCTTCCTCCCCCTCCTCCCCCTCCTCCTCCTCCTCCCCCCCCCCCCCTCCTCCTCCTCCTCTTTATTGGTTAGAGTTGTCCTTAAAAGACCTCCATGAAGTCTTAGGCATTCCAGACCTTTGAGCTCTAATACTTTGGTAGTAAATGGTATTCTAGCATTCAGGATTGTTCTGCTCTTGCGTAGCCAAGGCTAGCAAATGAATAAAAAATCAATATACATATGAACATTCTCTGGAAGAATTGACTTTGCCTTGGCTCCTCAATTTTTCACTGGCCAAGTTTTGCCGGCTACTAGCCTTTATTTGGTTTTTATTTTACCAAGGCGTCTAATAATTTTATACGTAAAAGCCCTGATAAAGTTCCTGGTACATTAGAACTGAAACAAAGGGGGGCTGGCAGTGGTTAAAAGCACTGTCTGCTCTTCCAGAGGTGTTTCAGCATGGTGGCTCAGAACCATCTATAATGGGATCTGATTCCCTCTTCTGGCATGCAGTCATATATGCAAACAGAGTGATCGTATTCATGAGTAAATAAATCTTAAAGAAAAACAGAAACAGATTACAGCCTATGAGGCTGAGTGCCCTGGGATTTGCTTTCACTGTTAATTCGCTGATACTGCTTAGTTCATTGACTAGCAAAGACTCAGACTTCAGGCCTGCTGTGCTTGTATAAAGATAAATGTATCTGATTCAGTCTTACACTTTTCTCCAGCTGTAGCACTGGCCGTCTTCTATCCAGGAGGGAAGGGGGAAACTGCTTTAGGGTTTTTTCAGTTAAATTTGAAAGTATACTTCAAAGAAAGGGCAGAGAGCTTTGAGCACAAATATCACTACAGACAGAAACACTGTGGAGTCGTGCACTTCAGGCACTGCGTTACACTTTGTACCAGGACTGAGTATTAGGAGTACAGTCCACAACTGGAGTATGGCGTCTGATTAAAGAAAAAAAAGTGTCACTCCGGGGGAACTCACTGGAATAAGCCCTATGACCTTCGCATGGGCAAGGATATTTTAAATAAGATACAGAAGTATGAGGGGAAGGTGTAAAAATAGGATTACATCAAAATAAAAGCTTCCAGAAGACAGCTATACTAGGTATTACACCACTAATACACCATGGTAAAAGCTATGTACAGCAGAAAAAAAAATGAAATAATGGAGTTAATGAAGGAAAACCCTGCCGAATGGGTTAAGGCACTTGCAAGTTATGCTTGTCTATAATCTATGCTGGGGTCTAATATCCAGAACAGAAGGGATGGAAATAACTCAATGGGGCTAAAACCAACCAACCTAATTTAGAAATGACTAATAGGTCTACAGAGACCTTTTTAAAAATAAGGTATAGAAGACCAAGAGATAGATGAAAAAGAAAATTGTGAATCAAACACACAACGAGATATCACCTCATGGGAGTCAGAATGGTTCTTATCCAAAAGTCAAAATGGGACAAGGAGTCATGTGCTGATGGGAAAAGGAAACCTTTACTCAGCACTTGGAGGAAGGTAAATTAGTGTAGTTACTGGCGAAAACAAATTAGAACTATACTGTGATCAAGCAATCATATTATGAAGAGTATACTAAAATAATAATCAGTGTGTAGTAGAGACATCTGCAGTCCCTGCTGACCACAGCATGCTTCACAATAAGCAAGACACAGATTCATGTTAAGTGTTTATGAAAACTAGGACATATACAAAATAAAATCATATTTATCTTTAAAAAGAAGGTTGAATCTTATCATCTATAAAAATATGGGTGGGAGTATTATTTTATTCATCAAAATAAGTCAAGTACAGAAAGACAAAAAAAAAAAAAACTCACACACGATCACGTTCACATGAAAATCTAAAATTATAATCTCTAGAAAGCAGAGAATGAAACCGTGGTTAGCAGATGTTAGAGGAAGCTAGGGGCAGATTGATTTTTTTTTAAAATCTTTGTCTTACTTAGGCATGGAAGCACACACCTTTAATCTCAGAATTTGGGAAGCAGAGGCAGGTAGATCTCTGCATTTGAGGCCAGCCTGGTCTATAGAGTGAGTTCCAAGACAGCCAGGGCTACATGGAGAACCCCTAGGTACAACCTCTACCACTAGAAAATACAAACCAATAGATAAACAAACAAACAAACAAAGAACCCAACACAAAAGCAAAAACCCCCAAATCCTGAAACAACCAACAAAAAAATCTCTTTCCTTTAGATATGCATCTTAAAGCTAGGATTAAGCATGTCTGTGTACTGTTCTATGACAATTAATTGAATGGTGCGTAGCATTCCTAGCCTGGAGTTTTCAGAGTATATGGGAAAGATTATCTCTGTGCTGGGGGAGAGTTTTTCTTTTCAATGTTTGTGTACACTCAATGTTTTCATACTGCAAAAACATAAAACAAAATCCTAGTAATTTCCTGTGACTTTAAAGTTAGTCTTTAGCACCAGTTCCTTCAACATGTACCATAGGGAACAGGGAAACTAACGTGCACTGAGGCAGGCACTTTGTAACTGATCTCGAGTCATTCTTTTACAAAAAAAGAAAGAAAAAGAAAAAGAATAAAGATACTATACCCAGGTTCTTTTAATTTACTTATTTTTTAAACAAAAGTCTGTGTGTTTGTGTGTGTGTATATGCATATAAATATGTGTGTACATATGCACATATTTGTATATGTATATATTTATGGTTTGTATATGGTTGGCCCAGGGAATGGAACTATTAGGAGGTATAGCTTTGTCAGAGTAGGTGTCTCTGTGGGCATGGGCTTTAAAATCCTTGTCCTAGCTGCTTGGAAGTCAGTCTCCTCCTAGCTGCCTTGGGATCAAAATGTAGAACCCTCAGCTCCTATAGCGCCATGTCTGCCTAGATACTGCTATGCCCCCACCTTGATGATAATGGACTGAACCTCTGAACTTTTAAGCCGGCCCCAATTAAATGCCCTTTGTAAGAGTTGCCTTGGTCATGGTGTCTGTTCACAGCAGGAAAACCCTCAGACAAGGTATTTATGTTTATATGTACATATGTATACATGCATATGCATATATGTATACATGTGTATGTATATATGTGTGTATATAGGTGTATACACACAATATATATTATCAAAACAGGATTTCTCTGTGTAGCTCTAGCTGTCAGAGAACTCTCTCTGTAGACCAGATTGTTCTCAAAGTCTGCAGACCAGTTTGTTCTCAAACTCAGAAAGATCTGCCTGACTCTGCTTTCTGAGTGGGATTAAAGGTGTGAATCACCACAGCTGGGCTCAAACTTAGGTATTTGTGCTAGGATCAAAGGCACTTTGCCTGAGTGAGCTATCTCTTGAGCTCCTAATGTTTGAGAAGAAATGAGGTCCAGGAAGGAGAAGCTGAAGGGAAGATAATGACAGAGGAAGGCCTCCAAACAAGAGAGAAGAAGCAATGGAGACACACACACTGTCACATGATTTTAAGGACAGCCTTCTCATGCTGTACTCTCTGTAATTAGTTGCTGGCCTCAGAATTCACTTGCATTTTATTTCCGATGTTAAAAATAGAATAATAGCTGGGTGGTGGTGGCACATGCCTTTAATTTCAGCATTCAAGAGACATAAGCAGGTGGATCTCTGACTTCAAGTCCAGCCTGGTCTATAGAGCAAGTTCCAGGACGGCCAGGGTTACACAGTGATACTCTGTCTTGAAAACCCAAAATGCATAGGATAGGATAGGATAGGATAGGATAGGATAGGATAGGATAGGATAGGATAGGATAGGATAGGATATGAAAGGATACGATACGATACGATACGATACGATACGATACGATACGATACGATATTGATGGTTCTACTTTAGAGGCCCATGGAAAGAAAGGGAGAGTGATATACATCAAACATTTAGTCCTTTGTACTTGAAGCTCAACATAAATCTGGAATACACCTCTAGCTTTAAGAACAGAAACCTCAACAATTTTGGACTCCAGTCCACAGAGATCATTTAGAATTAATTTATGAAGGAAGAAACCGAGAGATGATTTTTCTATATAGACTCTATATATTATGCAGTTTTCATGAGCTCAGTGACTATAAGCAAAGACACTGATTTGACTTCCAGAGAAGTTATAAACCGTGAAGCACAGGAAAGAGGAAGAATACACAAACACACAGATATCGCATACACTCACACACACACACACACCTACACACCCACACCCACACACATCCACACTCCTCCCCCCACCCCTCCCCCAACACACACATACACCCCCCCCACACACACACACCTTCAGCTCAGTGGCTCAATTAAAAAAGCTTAACCAGTTTTAACAATAACAGTATGTTAGCACTGTTTTCTGGACTTGTATAACAACACACCCAGCCCTAAATGTAAAACTTGGCTTACATACAGGAAACTGTGGTCTGGCTCAGATGAAACAGGAGAAAAGTGGACAGCCTTGAAGGAAGCCAACTTTATTTCCAAGTCTAACAGCTTTGCGCTGGCAATGGCTTTGGAAGCGGTATATAATTCACTTTGCAACCCTGGATAACAATAAACACAAAAACACACTCATGATAGTTGAGCCAACTATATTTATTTTGGCATTTATATGCCCAATATCAATACTGCAGGTTTACTGCCCTGTCATGTCGTAACCAGAATACAGTTAGTTGTATGTATTAGTGTAAGTGTTGTCCTCCTCACCTACAAATACAAGCCATGTTCTCATCACCGGCCAAGGGAATTTCTGTTGGAAATATCTCAATGGAAATTTGGAGTTTCTTACTGGAAGTTTTACTTGTTAACTTTCTTAGTGCCTCAGATTATTTTAAATTTCTTGAAGAGGACTGTCTTTTTTATTTATAGCTTTAAAATTAAAGAGCAACTTTATAAGAGTTTAGATGTACTCCGTATGGTAGGATGTGATGTTTAGCTTCAACTCGACAACCTAACATCAGTTGCGAAGGGTCTCAGTAAGGATTGCCTACATTGGGGTTGGCCTGGGTCCAGGTTCCTTTGGCGTTAAAATATGGGGAGAAGCAGGCCGCAGTGGGTGGCACCATTCAAACAGGCATGGGGCCTGAACTGTTTAAGAGTACAGAAATCAAGGTGAGTATAAAAGCAGCTAAGCAATGCGCATGTGTGTGCATACACACTCATTCCTCTGCCCTTGACTGTGGCTGTGATATTGCAAGTTCCTTCTTTCAGTTCCCCCCAATGATGAATGATGACTTGGAGTTAGAAGCAGAAATAAACTCCTTTCTCCCGTAAATTGCCTTTTGTCATGATACTTTATCGCCCACAAAAATGAGATTAGAGCACAAGGCTACTTTTACAGTTTCTCTTGCATTTCCACACTATGCATTATGGTATTGCAGGTGTAGGTGGTTGTTAGTGAGGTCTCAATTCCACTGATTTCTACAGATATAATATAGGGTTTGCACTCGTTCGCTTCATATTTATTCAATGGTGTTCTAGGAATTGCAGCCCACTGCCTCCCCAGTGTACACAAATAGGGTTCGTGCTCTTCAAAGCTACGGCATTACTTTTCTTTTCGAGTCCCCTTGTTTTCTATCCTTTGCAGTCTGACTCTTACTCTTAGTGAACTGAATCCTTTATAACTTGCCTTTCCCTCTTCTGGTCTCGGTTTTGAAGAATGCCATATCTGTATGTTTTCCTCTCCATCTGTGAGCCACTTCTCAGCATGGTCTTGAGACTACAGCTGAGGGAGAAGGCATATTGAACACAGTGTGACAGCTGAACCTCGACATCTCCCCCTGGGAGCTACATCTCAGTCAAGACTAGGAAGTTCACAAGTTCATTCTACTAAAATTACTGCCACAATAGCTAGCATCCCTTATTACAAAACTGAGCTCTATCTAAGTAAATAAAAGGTTTGTGTTTTATTGTTATTTTTTAAACAGTGTGTTATATATGTAGTTCATGTGGCATGGGATGTCCTTGAGTTGGGATCCTACTGCCTCCGCTTCACAAGCACCAGAGTTTCATGTGTGTGCTCCCATATTACGCAACCCTCAAAAGACTGTATACCAGGAAAAAGTAAGCGGTGTAAATCAAAGGTAACCTGGCATACTCTACTATAGGAAGAGTAACTGTACAATCCTCAAGTATATATGTTAAGTATATACGGACTTGTCCATGAGTGTCTACCTATATGTAATGTACATGTGTATAACATATCTTTTAAAAGAGATTTAGAAAAAGTGTGTGTGTGTGTGTGTGTGTGTGTGTGTGTGTGTGTCCACATGGGGGTTGCAGAGATCAGAAGACTGTGTCAAATCTCTTGGAGCTGGTGTCACGGGTGGATGTGAGCTGTTTAACCCTAACATGATGCTGGAAACTGAACTTGGATCCTTAGGGAGAGCAGCAAGGGCTCTTAACCACTAAAGCATTTCTGCAGTCTCCATGAAATGTCTTTTCTTTACCTCTCCGTTATACCTGATGCAAAAGGAGATTATGAGTACGTAATGTATGCCTTGAACTTGATCTTACCTTGTATTTGAAAAATTTGGTCCCAGTTAATAACATCATGTTCTTCCAATAGCTGTTGGTAAGCTCTGACATCTTTGTAGAACACAGCATACGCATTAGTGTAATGGTCAAGGTTATCTGTCACAGCCTAGGGCAGAAGACACAGTCATGAGTACAACACCGAAGCAAATCTTCTGATTAATTCATGTCTTAGATTACTATCTAAGTTACCATTACTACCTAGCTAATTTTCTATCTCTCAAATTAGTTGCCTGGAAACAGAGAAACAACAAGACTAATAATCTGCAGTGAGAAAAATAGAAGTTTTGTGATTTTTTCTTTGAAAACTATAAGAATTATTTCAAGTTTTGAGGATTTAATTTATATAAATAAAAATTGTAGTGGCATACAAGTCCAGTCTGCATGAGCTGAGAGGCTGTTGAGAGGATGAGGCAGGAGAATTGCTTGATTCTGAGAGGCTACCTGGGGAATATCAGGATTTCATCTCAAAGCATGACAATAACAAAAGATGAAGATGGGGTTTGCTGGAAATGCAGCTCAGCAGCAAAGCCTGGCATAGGTCAGATTCTCTTCTTGTCACTTGCTTACTGTTTCTATAATAAACCACTCTGACCAAAAAGTGACTTTGGGTGGGGTGCTTGGCCTATACTTCCTGGTCACAATCCATTACAGGGGGAACTCGGGCAGCAACTGAAGAAGGTGTGAAGGAATGTGTTTGCCTGGTTCATGTTCAGCTGGCTGTCCCCTATAGCACAGTCAGAGTCTGCCACTCTGAAGCCTGGGCCTTCCCATGCCAATCATCACAGACATGGCAAGAGACCAATAGATACTGAGCAGTGCCTCAATAGAGACTGCCTCAGGTGATTCTAGAACACATCAGTTAACAGCTACAGCTAATAAGGAAACCTGGCTATAACCCCTAGCTACACACACACACACACACACACACACACACACACACACACACACAAATACAAACAGAAAAGGTAAAACTCGGAACAATGACAGCAGGTCTCACAGTCTATTTAATGAGGAGGGCAGCTCATGATTGGTCTAGTTTTGCTTTGGCTTTACAGGCATCATGAGGCCTCCTCCTTCCACTGACTTCTTTACTTTTTTCTCAATAGTTTTTCAAATTCCCAAATTCATCAGTCATAAGAAACCCCTACTCAGTGAGGGAACTAGTATATGCATACTGCTTGCTGCATCTTCTAGAGATTGTAAGGTAGTAAGGGCCACTTTTGGGCTAGCAGTCTTCCATATCTGAGCCTCTAAAGCAATCAATTACAAACTAGGGTGAAATGTATCATGTTTCCATGTTTGTTATTATAATGGTCATACTATTCTCTTTATCCAACCTGTTCTCTCCAGTTGGTGCAGACTTTTAATTTTTTTTTAAATTAAAAAAAATTATTTTATGTGTATTGGTGTTCTGCTCCCATGGATGTCTGTGTGAGTGTCAGATTTCCTGGTTCTGCAATTACAGACAATTGTGAGCTGCCACGTGGGTATGGGAATTGAACCCAGGTCCTTTGGAAGAGCAGCCAGTACTCTTTAGCACTGAGCCATGTCTCCAGCCCTACTTTGCACTTTTCTTATTTGCCTTTCAGCACCTTACCTCTCTCTGTCGCCGGGTGATGATGGCTTTGAAGTCTGGCCATGAATCCAATACCACTTCCTTTTGAAATGGATTTCCACGATTTATGTTCATCACTGCTCCATACACCTGAGCCCGAGAACCAGAAAGAAGACAGTTAGTTATACCACTAGCATTTCCAGCTGCATCACCATCTCCCAGCTCTACTCAAAATCACAGCCCTGAGAGGAGAAGTATAGATAAACTCACACACACATAGACAATATGGATTTCTTTAGCATTGCCATTTCAAAGATGCTCATTGAAACGGATAGACTCACTTAAATGCTGATACCCTATAATCCTGAAGAAGGTGAGAAAATACGTGGTGAGCACAAATTAATATGAGGGTAATATGATAATCTGTTCTGTAGTTTTCCCATCTTTTTCCTTCATTAAGAAAAATATCTTAAAACATCATGCATACGCAGAACTAATGAAAGTTGGAACAGGATTCTTGAGCTAATGTTCATAGCTGCTGCTTCTTCTTCTTCTTCTTCTTCTTCTTCTTCTTCTTCTTCTTCTTCTTCTTCTTCTTCTTCTTCTTCTTCCTCTTCCTCCTCCTCTTCCTCCTCCTCCTCTTATTCCTCCTCCTCCTCCTCTTCCTCCTCCTCTTCTTCCTCCTCCTCCTCCTCTTCTTCCTCCTCCTCCTCCTCTTCTTCCTCTTCCTCCTTCTCTTCTTCCTCATCCTCTTCCTCTCCTTCTCCTTTTCCTCCTTCTCCTCCTTCTCCTCCTCTTCCTCCTCCACCACCACCACCACCACCACCACCACTATCACCATCATCATCAAACTGGAAACAACCTAAATGTCTGTCAGCTCAAAGGCAACTTCAGTGCTCACAGCAGCCCTATTTCTCCATTTCTTATAATCTTTGATTTATGACATCGTTTATACTAGCACGGAGTGATCAGGAGGCCCCCTTGGATTTTCGATCAGAGGCTTGAGTAACCAAGAGGTAACAAACCTACATCTAAACTTCAGTCCTCAAGCATATTCTTACCTTCAATGCCACCACACCCACAATCTTCTACCATTTAGGACACTTTACCTCAGAAATAACAATCTACCATTGCCCAAATTTCCCCTAAGTGTCCACTAGAACAACAGAAGGATGACGGAAGCAGACTGAGAAACCAACATGCTTTCATCAGAGAAGAACAGGCACAGCCACATGTCTGACATTGTCATTAGATGCACGCAACAGAGAAATTTAGTGTTATTACCAGGCTTATACTACCTTGAGTGATTCAGGAAAGTGACTCTTCAGCATGTTCTCCAGTAAGAGTAATTTGGTGGAGCAGTTGAGCACCAACATCGTCTCCACAGTTATATACTTCTGCACCTAATGGGGAAATTGACGATAGACATTTAATTTGTGCTTATTAACACCGCCTATTACTAGCATATCTACTGGGAACGTGCTTGTGATGATGTTGAGCATAACACTGATGCTTCCTTGGATGAGGAAGGAAATGGATGGGAGGGTAAGTAAACTAGTGACTTTGTCGAAATGGAGATCACTAGACGTCATCCTTTATAGAGTGGGCTACAGATCCACTGGAGTCTTATCATTTCCATCAGGGAACTTGCCAGAGCTGGGATATCACATTTATGTATGTTCTCTTTCAGTGAGTTTCCCTCAAATAGCTTCTTGTTTCCTTTAAGTCGCCTGTCATGTAAGTTCTGTGGTATAGAAGAGAACTATAGACATCTATGGACCAATGATGAATATGACTAGAGAAGTAACTGGGCTGGTCATTCTAAACTGGAATAAAAACCCAAACTCCTTTAGAGACAGTGGTCTTTCTAGCTCTGGGAGGCCCCTCCTCTACTGAAGGAACTGTCATGCTTGGCAACAAGCCTTATCTTTGGTTTGTTCTGAAACCTTCCCCTGTCCCTTAGTTGGAGAATAGAATGAAACCACCCACTACCTACATCATTCCCTAAATGTTTTGAAACAGTTTTTGGAAGAGGCAAAAGATATGTGTTTACTGTCTATTGTCATGCTAAGTATGTCCCCCAAGACCTGAAGTCTGCCCCTGGAACTCTGCCCCCCCCAAGTCCATTCTGATTGGTGAATAAAGATGTTGATAGCCAATAGCTTGGCAGAAGAGACATAGGTGGGGTAGAGGTTTGTTGAGATTGTGAGAGAGAGTGCAAGGAAAGAGTAAAACGCCACCATGGAAGAAGAGCATACAGAAGGGGGAAGGAAAGCTGCCATAGGCTAATGGACAAGATAAAATGGCCCAGAGGGCTGCCCAATTGTGTTAAGAGCAGCCCAGATGGACCATAGTAAATAGTAAGTAATAACTTGGGGTAATCAAACGGAGATTCTAAGAACATGGAAGGTAGGCAGCTGCTCAGCTCTTGGTTGCTTAAAGCTATTTAAAAATATTAAGGCTGTGTGTTTTACGTCCAGGAACGCAAATGGTCTGGGGCAAGGAAGAATGCCAGCACTGGAATTTTTTTTCTTTTTCTTTTTTTTTACTCTTTCACAACTGAGATTTTATTGGTCGAGGAGCAGAGTACACAGACATTCCGGTTCTTATCACAGGTACCCAAAATCCAAAGAGCCATATAGTGTTCATGTACCCAAACTCTGAAGAGTCACTCTGCGTTCACGTACGCAAATGAAGAACTACATATTGTTTTTCTTTGAACTTATTCCAGTGATGCTCCAGCCTCAAGCTTGGCAAGTTTCTTGAAGACCTCTCACAACAACCGAATGTTCACAATGCTCACTCAGTTCCACCATACTCAAAATCTCCATCTTTCACAGCACATTGTCACAACTGTTAGGAAAATGGACTGCCATGACCACAGACATCACAGCTCTGACAGGGCAAGGACCAAAGACTGGCTTTCTTACAAAATGGTTCCACTAGAAACATGGGACCAGATATAACTGAAAATATTCCAGACACGAATGCATGACTGAGACCCCACATTACCATTTAGTATGCTTTGTACTGTAGGTTATAGAACTAGCCCCCTCTACGGAATGTTATGGTGACCCCTGAGACAGTCACAGCCTCTCCTGATTCAGTATCGTGCTATTTTCTGGTTATACCGGAAAATAAACACTTAATTACACTTAAAAAATGGGATGAGGTGGGATTCCCTCACCTTTTAAAAATGTTTCTAGAGCTACTAAAAAACTTGCATTTACAAAATAGTTGATAAAAATGTTCCTCTGGATTGTACAAGAATTGAGGCAAGGACCACTGACAGACGTGATGGATGCTTAGTCAGACTTTGCTTCTTTCTCTTCCTCAGAGGCTGGGCTCTTGTTTTCCGTCTCTCCATTTTCTGCAGGGAGTTTGCTGGTCAGCCACTTCAGTCTGTTTGCCCTTCGCTCCCCTCTTCCCTTTTATCTGCGATTTTTTGTCTGATGCTTTATCCTTTCCCACGGCCTTTTTCAATTTCGCATCCACCTTGGCAGGGGCAGACTGGGCCAACAGCCTCGCAGAGTGGCACTTGGGCTCTGCCTTCGCCGTTCCTTCCACTCTAACCTTCCTCTTGTGCATCAAGGTGGGAGATGCATGTGACGTTGGATCTGTCACGGAGCTGCACTGCCTAAGCTACCACATGAACTGCTGCGACCCGTGGTGGGGGGGTGATTGGAGAACAGGGCACACTGGGATTTTTAATATTCTTTTTTTACTACATATGTGCAGAACAATTAAGTTGAAATTTAAATTCATGCAGATGGGAAATAAGATAAAAAAAGAAATAGAGCTGATAGAAAAGTTGTTCTACAAACATAAAATATGTTCTTACAGAGATAATCGGTCTTACTCCTAGATTTGGAATTTGATGACCACCTGCCTTCTAATTAGGATTTATTTGTAACCCCTAAATCAACACTGGCAATCTGGTAGTAGTTCTCTGTGGATGTGCAAAGAGCAATAAAAACCGATCTCCTGACACACATTTCCAGGTAATGTTCAAGAGAACTTTATTGTCATATTTCACTTCTTATGATGCAAGCAGGTGTCACCATTTAGTGCTTTAATGTACTTAACTGAAAGTTTAATGGACTCAACTGAAATTGGTGCTTTTTGTTGGCAATTTTGATGTTTCAAATGTGAAGATAAGCAATGGCCCTAAAAGGCACACCTCTATTTCACTGTTTCCAAGGCTTAGCAAACATCATAGAAGAATGGGCAGGAAGAAAGAACCAGAGGATGGGAGATGGAAAGCAAACAATGTGGTTATCTGTACAAGATTGGACCTGTCAACATTTATCATGGATGGGAGTGAGAGGCTCTACATCTCCCTCACAGGTTGTTGACAAATAACAGTTGTTAAGGGAGTGCATGCCATTATTTCAGTGGTATAGCCATTAATAAATAGCCCTTGCTCTAGTGAATTACCTCCTACCCATGATCAAGGGCAAGGAACTCTAATTAAATGCAGTGCCCATGCATAAAAAGAAGACATGAAAGTAGGAGTTAGACTTAAGGGTTCCAGTAGGAGAGGAAGGGGATGACAGAAAAGACTTGCAGGCCCAGGGGACAAAAGAAATACAGTCCATGACACAATATATGAAATTATCAAGCAATTAAAAATTTTTTTTTTTTTTAGATTTTTTTTTTTTATTAACTTGAGTATTTCTTATATACATTTCAAGTGTTATTCCCTTTCCCGGTTTCCGGACAAACATCACCCTCCCCCCTCCCCTTCCTTATGGGTGTTCCCCTCCCAAACCTCCCCCCATTGCCACCCTCCCCGCATAGTCTAGTTCACAGGGGGTTCAGTCTTAGCAGGACCCAGGGCTTCCCCTTCCACTGGTGCTCTTACTAGGATATTCATTGCTACCTATGGGGACAGAGTCCAGGGTCAGTCCATGTATAGTCTTTAGGTAGTGGCTTAGTCCCTGGAAGCTCTGGTTGCTTGACATTGTTGTACTTTTGGGGTCTCGAGCACCTTCAAGCTCTTCCAGTTCTTTCTCTGATTCCTTCAACGGGGGACCTATTCTCAGTTCAGTGGTTTGCTGCTGGCATTCGCCTCTGTATTTGCTGTATTCTGGCTGTGTCTCTCAGGAGCGATCTACATCCGGCTCCTGTTGGTCTGCACTTCTTTGCTTCATCCATCTTGTCTAATTGGGTGGCTGTATATGTATGGGCCACCTGTGGGGCAGGCTCTGAATGGGTGTTCCTTCAGTCTCTGTTTTAATCTTTGCCTCTCCCTTCCCTGCCAAGGGTATTCTTTTTCCTCATTTAAAGAAGGAGTGAAGCATTCACATTTTGATCATCCGTCTTGAGTTTCCTTTGTTCTAGGGATCTAGGGTAGTTCAAGCATTTGGGCTAATAGCCACTTATCAATGAGTGCATACCATGTATGTCTTTCTGTGAGTGGGTTAGCTCACTCAGGATGATATTTTCCAGTTCCAACCATTTGCCTACGAATTTCATAAACTCGTTGTTTTTGATAGCTGAGTAATATTCCATTGTGTAGATGTACCACATTTTCTGTATCCATTCCTCTGTTGAAGGGCATCTGGGTTCTTTCCAGTTTCTGGCTATTATAAATAAGGCTGCGATGAACATAGTGGAGCACGTGTCTCTTTTATATGTTGAGGCATCTTTTGGGTATATGCCCAAGAGAGGTATGGCTGGATCCTCAGGCAGTTCAATGTCCAATTTTCTGAGGAACCTCCAGACTGATTTCCAGAATACTTTTACCAGTCTGCAATCCCACCAACAATGGAGGAGTGTTCCTCTTTCTCCACATCCTCGCCAGCATCTGCTGTCACCTGAGTTTTTGATCTTAGCCATTCTCACTGGTGTGACAGAAAAGACTTGCAGGCCCAGGGGACAAAAGAAATACAGTCCATGACACAATATATGAAATTATCAAGCAATTAAAAATTTTTTAAATGGCTCAATAAGCACTGCTTTGATATTTCTTGGTGCAAAAGGGCTGTGATCTCTTGGAGGAAAATGTTAGGTAAGCATTGTTCATGTATGTGTTTCTGTGTTACTGACAAGTTCATGAGAGCCAATGAGTAATGCATACTGAATAAACAACAACACACCAAGTAACATTATATGTTTCTTGTGAATGAAAACAAGTCTCCTTATGTCACTATCAACTAAACCCGTGTTCCATATGAGTTTATGGACTGAGACTCCTCATGAGAAATGAGAGGCTGAGTGTGAACATTTGACACTAAACCTTACATGATTAGGTGCTGCTTCAGTTATCTATGAAATTACCCCATGCTCTTTTCCTGTCGGTTGCTTGCGTTTGCATGTCTGTGATCTCTACACTATAGACCAGTTCCCAATAGTCAAAGCTTTATCAGCTAACAGTCTACCTTCCAGGCTAAGCTCTTGGAATTGACAAGTGACTCAGGTAAACTGATTAAGACCAGACTTGCCAGGGTCTTAAACATATAACACTAATTTTAACACACACAATGTGAAAAGGTCTGTTCAGTAAAGAGTGATAAATTTCATACCTATGAAATTAAATATGAAACTTTGGTTAATGCCACAAAACCGAATATGGCACCTATTCATAGACGCCATGGATGAAGAAAACATTTTTATACATTTTAAAATTTTGTGTATGTACACATATATACATATACAACTATATGTTATATATACAACTACTAAGTGTTAAAGTTATGTAAAAAGAATGACATATCCTTCCTACTCCACTACACATCTCTAAAGATCAGTATATCTAGAGTTGGAAAGTAAAGGGGCAAGACCCATTTTTAAACTTCTATCAATAGGCGCACAGAGAAAGTCTTGCCAAAAAAAATAAATAAATAAAATATGTTTTTTTCAAGTTGTAAAATCTCGAGTTTCTTCATGGGCATTAAGCATTTATCAACACAGAGCAAGACTTGGAAATTTTTCCTGATTAATTGTACAAAGAAAGCATGGCTTTCTTTTGGAAATGACTTTTTATAAAAAAAAAAAAAAAAGGAAAATAAGATTTGTTTTCTTGGTGGTGCGCCATTTGCAACACAACAGCTAGCATTTTTTTCTTCGTTATAATTTTCACAGAGAGTTCATATAAACATAATCTCCCACTACCATAAATCATGCAATCCAGTCTTTCAAATTTCAGAAATTCTGGAGGTCATTACATCCAGGTGGGATGGATGAAGATTGCTCTGGGAAAACTACCTTCTTCACTATGGCAGCTCAGCTACTGGTAAACTTTAAGTTACAATCATTAACTTATTTTTTTTTTAAAGCTTTCAAGGACTACTCTAACAAGTTCCTTCAATCAGAGTCATACAGCACAACGGAAGTTTATTGTACAACCCTATAGGGTAGAGATCGAGGAAAGGGTTTGGGTAGGTTTACTAGTGCTCTGGGAAGGGTCCTTGGCTGTTCCAGCCTCTGAAATTTGCTGAAGGTAAACTCCAGAGTGCAGAACTGTGTTCGGGGAGGCTCCTTGCTAAAGAGAACAGCAATGAACACTTATCCTCCCGTGGAACAAAATCATTTTCCTTAGCTGTGAAGCTAAGGATTGAGCTCTGATTTCTGACTCTGATATAAATATCATGTAACAGGGGAAAGACAAAAACAAAAACAAAATCAGAACAAAGCTTTTTATCAATCAGATTCACAATTTTTATGCTTTCTATGTGGCACTTTAGAGTTAGGGCGAATGAATCAAAATTAAGGTTAAAAATATGACTGTTTTTCTTTCCTTTTTAAGCGAGGCAAGTTTATTTTGAGCACCTGCAATCCATTGCTTGAAACTGTCACATATTAAAGTACCTCTGGTGCAGATGACATATCTTTTGTTACTCAAGTTATAATCCTACCACGGTGCAGAGTTTGAAACCTGATGTTTATTTTCCTACCAAAAATTAAAAAAAAAAAATGAAATCACACAAAAATGTTCTTTCATCTGAACCTAATAGTTTATTTTGTCTACACAAAGTGAATTTTTATCTTTTCTGCATCTCTCATCCTTTCCTAGTGATAGATTGATTATTTGGAAGGTCTTATTTTGTAACATACCTTGCTGTGAGAGTTCAGCCGGAAACAGGTATTTTAGCTGTGTGTCCATGCAGAGCTCCTTCTGTGTAAACGGTAAACTTATACGTCAGGGCTACTTTTCTAATTAAGCCTTAGTGGAAAGGGGAGGGAGAGTGGCCACACCTAGG
The DNA here is from genome assembly GCF_021556685.1 of Rattus norvegicus. NCBI lineage: Eukaryota > Metazoa > Chordata > Mammalia > Rodentia > Muridae > Rattus > Rattus norvegicus. The sequence continues at coordinate 35,170,316 of NC_141542.1, read as the reverse complement.
GAAGGGGAGGGATTTATGTAGGGCCTGATTAAAAAAAATCATCTCAAATGTACACTATTTGCAATCCATTTCTTTTTGACCTCATCTAGTCTTGTAGTGTGAAATCCAATAAATATGAATCTTGAGTAGATGTCTGTCTACATGTTTGACATATAGGCACCTATTTAACAGACTCTTATCAGAGGGAAATAAAATAGAACAGAAGCCAGCAAAGGAAGTACAATAGAAAAGTGGTATTTGAGCTGACATTCTTGAATATTTTTAAATTATTTTCAAGAAATTGATTTTGTTGCCCTAAACTTCCAAGGCTATGGAAGTCTCAGAAAAGGATACCCGTGAAAAGAGTCGTTCTGAGCATCTCCCATCTGTGGAAGCTCAGGTGTTGAGCTCCACACACCTTTGGAAAATAAGCCACGGAAATGCGGTCAGCTGCAGAGGGAGAGTGCTTGCTTGAAGTAGTCACAGGGGACGGTGCTGTTTACTGTCTTCTGTCTTCGATGCTAAGTCTAGGTAAATAAGAAAGGACACTCATACTAAAAGACTCTGGCCTCAGGAACAAAGAAGTAACCAGCAATTGAAAGTCAGTGAGTTCAGAAGTTATCAAAATTGCATTGTGTTAAAATTAAAAGTGTTGTATGCTGGTATGTTGATAAAAACTTAAGACATGTGAGAGCACTGTATAGCTTTTATTGTGATCCTAAGAGTTTTCCAAGTAGTGTTTCTTAGTATTTTTTTGTAAGTACTAAGAAATATAGACCTAAAAAAATAAACTCACACTATTATTGTGGAAATAAAAATGTGTGTAGCGCATCCTGGAAAATTATTTGAAGTTAGAGGTCAGGTTATTTACGGCCTCTGAGATAGGAGTGTCTCCCTCAATGTGGACCATTTCCTGTACAACTGCATTCAAAACAAGCTTCTAATCCTTTCAAGGTTCTTTGTTTTGCTTAACCTGAGAAGATGTGGAATAGTTGCTTCTGGCCTGAGGGAAAATAAGAAAGGCCAAGTGCACGTCCCAGAAAATCCGAATTGGTTCAGGGTGATTATGACTGTTCTGCAGTACGCCTCTTGGAGGAAGGTGAGCACTCAACTTGGAACTTGCGTGAGAGTGAATGAAGATAAATGTAAAGTGGCTTTCCTCAGTAAACACAAGGGCTAATTCTGTACTTCATTTGTTGTTTCCACAGGAAAAACACACAGATCTGTGACACTGTAAGGAGATCCACTAATATTTAATAGTTCCTTACAACTGTAGTTCCGGAAGTTTCAAAGAACTCAAGATTTCAACTACATTGTACGTGTTCAAATTCTATCACAGACCATTTGCAATCTTAGGACTTAGCTTTCTGGTACCTCACTTTATCTGTTAAATGGATAAATAGTAAGTATCATGTGGTTTAATCCTTACTGAGTTGTTATGAGATTAAATATTGTTATAGGCCAGGAATGAGCTTGTATGTGGGTACACACACACACACACACACACACACACACACACAGCTCCCTAACATTGTTACTGTCACAAAGACCCCTTTGTGGTATTTGTCTCATTTGAAAACTTGCATTAATTTTAAGAACTTCCTTAGAAATGAAAATTGTTAAAATTGTCTAAGATATATTTCTCCCCCTATTGGTCCGTAAATGAACTTTCCTTTAAAAAACATTCTAAAATAGTTTCATTGAATTTGGAGTCTTCATCCTTTTGTTCAATTTGAACAGAATCATTACTATCTTTGTACTGTTGCTATAGTAACTTTCGGCCCTGTCACAGAAGCTATTTCAGAGGGTAGCAAACTGGGCATGGTGGTGAATGCCTTGAATCCTAGCTATCTCTAATTAGAGCCAGTAGAACTGATACAAGTTCCAGGCCAGCCTGGGCTACAAAGGGAAGCCCCCTCAAAGAATAAGGGAAACACCTAAGCCAAGAAGTGGCTGTGTAGTGATTTAGTAGTGAAGAAATGCAGGTAAGAAGGCAGCTTTGTAAGCAAAGTTCCTTTGAACACAAAAGGGCTCACACCTGTAGCCCCACTATGACTCCACTGGAAAATTTGAATTTCTCTCTGCATTTCCTCTCCTTTCCTCTCTCTGACCCAACATCTAATCTTTCTTGATAGTGAATGAAACTTGAGAGGATTTAGACATGCTTAGAAAGGAATCCGGTGTGAACAATCCAAATGCTAATTTTGACAGGTGCAAGCTGCATACTTTTGGTAAACAGAGAATGCAAAGAAATGATATCCAACCAAGTAAAATAAATCCTTTAATCGTAGGTTCTGCTGCAGGTGTTTTACATGGAACAGAGCCTAATTGTTGAAGCTATGCAAACAGAGGTGGCAGGCAATAGAGAGGCTTATATAAAGAATATAAATGGCTGACATGGAGGCTGCAACTTACCTGTGTACTGTAGCTCCCAAGCAGTTATACCAAGTTACTGTCCTTTCATAGTTTAGTCAACACTTACTTCCCTGTGAGTTAATTCAACACTTTTCATTCTTAGTTCAAAATGATAAAGATTCACTAACCTAACTGGTGAAAGCACTTAGTTTCTATGTCTAAGTGATCATTATATGACTGAATAATTATTCAAACATTTCTTAGCTTTTAAGGTTAACATTTCTTAACCTTTCAAGAATTAACCCATTTTCTCTTGGTATTTCACATACATCTATTTAGCAGTTCCTTATATATTTGGGCTTGGTTTAATGACTGCTCCGTTCTCTGCTCTGTTGTGTGCTCAGTATTTGGCTTGGCTCTTTTACAAATCCATTAGAGCCATACAGTTACCACGGTGTCGTCTCTGTTTGCTAGGACATGGGCTTTTGCTACACTGACACCTATTGTTCATTCATACCTTACCTACTTAGCATCTACTTGGAAACAAAGAGTATTAGATGTGTATTTACCTCAGATCATTTACAAAAAAGATGCCAAAATAAAGCAGTTAAAGAAAAACTATGTTTTTGATTGTCTGTTATGTTCTGGACTGTATAGCATAGCTCTAAGTTAAAAGGCTATAGTTCCAAAGTTAGGAGGGTAGCAGTTCAGCCATGAGGTGGCTCTCGTTCAGTAGTAATGATAAACTGATATTCTGTTGACTTGAAATTATCTACTAAGTAGATATCCTGAGGAAAACACTTTGCTAGTGTAAATGTTCTAGCTAATGATAACAATGACTTAGGGTTCTATTAACCTAAAAGAACCAAGTTTTCAGTTGCTGAGGGCAGGGTTTTAGGGCATCCTGTATACTCTATTACTTTCCTAAAGTCCTCCTGACCTTCTGAAGATGCTCCTGCTTCTGATTCTTTGGGCTCGAGCAGCTCCAGGACCCCTAAGCCATGACCTTACTCTATAACACATATCAATCCCATGGTACTTAGCCATAGGTAAATTCTTGGGCAGTTCTGTTTGGGAGATATTAGCCGTATTATGGCATTTCCTAAACTAACAAAAATATTCTAGTACAATAGAAAATTTGGGGCTGGAGAGATTGCCTAGCTATTAAGAGCACTGGCTGTTCTCCCAGAGGTCCTGAGTTCAATTTCCAGCAACCACATGGTGGCTCACAACCATCTGTAATGGGATCCAATGCCATCTTCTTTGTGTTTGAAGGCAGCAACAGTGTACTCACATACATTAAAAAAAAAAAAAAAACTTTAAAAAAATTCAATCGCAGTCATAAGTGGATAAAAAAAAATCCAAGCCAATATACTATATTATTGCTTAGAGATGATTTTATACCTGCTTATGGAATTTATTTCTTCACATATATAAACTTATCATAGTCAAGGCAGATGCTTTGCTGGAATGCAGCTTGATATAATTAATGCTTTCTTGATCAAAAATTGCCAACTTCCCTGTCAGCTGCCCTGGCACATACGTTATTCTAGAAGATAGTTGTTGAAACATAAGATGAACACCCTTAGTGTGCACTAACATCAAGCTGTCTCATAACTGACATGGCCTGAGAAACTCGTAACAGTTCCTGATAAAGTGCAGGAACGGTTTGGTTAGCTGTGGGCCACTTCTGTGGAGCTTAGCACAGCAACCCTTTTTTGCACTGCACAATGCCAGGATCCTGCTGTTAAGCCAACAACCATCCTTTTGCCTGCCAGTCTCACATATTATCATTTGTAAGCCTAGACTGCAGCTCTTCCCCCGTTATCTATCTGCCTTCTACCTTCGGCGGTCACTCCTCCAATGCTGGGTTTTCCCAAAAAAGGTTTTCCAGCTGTTTTTTATTGCTGTTTGCTTGCTTTTATCCGAAAGGATCTATATACTCAGGTTCCCCTTAAACAATCTTAGAGTCTGCTTTGAGAAAGCAGAAAATATCCAGCATCTAACAATTCACTAGGCAAAGAACCAATGTTATTATCTTCAGTGCGAAAACACCTGAAAAAAAAAATAGCAACAATTCCATAGAGAGGAGGGGTTTAAGAAGGCATTTGGAATTTTCTTTCCAAGTTCCACATGACCAGACAGAAAATGAAGCCTAGCAGTCGCAGAAGAGAGAGAGGGAGAGAGAAGTAGGTGCTGTTCAGCCACTCTTCATAGCCACAAAGTAACCTCCAATAAATAAGTTCCATTCATACACCATAAATATTACATCATGACATTTTTTTTATTTTTGAAAATAATTCTCAGTGCATGGTTTTAGGAAATATCTCTCTCTTTCTATGGATTTACTAGATTTGGTGACTGCTATGTTTTCAGGACATTAGATACTAATGATAAGCCCACAAAGGCTAGTTTAAAGTAGATAACAGAGGGTAATTGTTCTGCAGAGACATCAGCTTTGAAGTATTAATACAGGTAAGTTGCACACCTTTGGGCCAGATGTGAAACTCACACCTGTAATCCTAGCACTCACCATGCTGGGGCAGGACTGCAGTGAGTTCAAGGCCAAAGTGGGAGATAAGAGTAAGTGTTGAGCCAGCCTAGGCTACAAACAGAGTGAGAGACTGTCATAAAAAGATAAAAGTTTTACAATTCATGAACAATAAGTTAACATGGAACAAGGCTTAAATACCAAAATAAAAACCAACTCTTTAGGAGCCATTAAGTTTCATATACGCTTCTTGAATGAAGGCTGCCATGTTCTTCCCTGGGGCTGAATTCTGAAGAACATCCAAGTCCTTCAGAAGAGCATTCTGGTTTGGAATTAGTGTTAAAATTTCTTTCTGTGGGTAAGACAGCACAATTAGTTTTAGCATTTTATAATGAAAAATGTGAAACGTCTGTTATTTGGAGACATACTATAACTACTACCCGAAGTCACTAGTCATCAACCACTGGCTGTTCATTTTCTTTCCTTTTCTTTTTTTAGTATAAAATAGTTTATTCAGGGCATGGAGAGGGGAGTTAAGAGGGTAGTAGGGGCAGAGAAAAGCAGGGAGAGAGAGAGAAGAGAAGTAGAGGAGGAGGGGACCGCCATGAGCATGGTGGGGGGGTGTCGAGGGGGGGAATGGGGAGAGAATGGGGGCAGGAAGGGAGGAGCAAGAGAGCCCTTCACTTTCAAGTAAGTCTTTCCTGGTCCCCTTTCCTGCTCTGCTGGAGTACTCCAGATAATAAAAAAGAGCATTTATATGACAATATCAATGAGCTCTTTGGAAGAAAGACAATTTACAAGAATATTGATTAATACCATACCACAATGCTAGTCTCTCAAGAGCTGTATAACTTTGTTAAAAGTCAAACACCAGAGAGGGATATACCTATAGTTATGACTATACAAATATGTAAAAGTATATAAAGGAGTATAAAATAAAATTTCTTATTTCTATAAATACTTTACAACAATGGTATATCTGTGTAATATAATGTTATATAAACACTGATAAGAATGAATGTACATGAATGAACAGAAAAGATGTTCAAATTATATGCCAGTAAAGAAAAGTAATTTATCAAAAGTTTTATAACAGGATTAGTTTATTTAAAGAAATGGTATATGGTTTTATATCACCGTGTGTGTGTGTATGTGTGTGTGTGTGTGTGTGTGTGTGTGTGTGTGTATGTGTGTATGTGTATGTGTGTGTGTGTGTATGTGTGTGTGTGTGTGTATGTGTGTATGTGTATGTGTGTGTGTGTGTATGTGTGTATGTGTATGTGTGTGTGTGTGTGTGTGTGTGTGTGTGTGTGTGTGTGTGTATGTGTGTGTGATAGAGCCTGGCAATAGTCAGTATGGTAAACGGGTACTTACCTGAAGTATAGGTGCTTTAAGACTTTTCTGAGAAAGTTCTGGAAGAGCCAATACTTTATTGCTATCTATGTGAAATACCTAAATAGAAACAGAAAGCTAGGGTTTATTTCAAAAAGCTGATTTTGTTCACCTTGCAAAACTCAAGTTATCGTGGTAGCATTTTAGCATTAAAAGTTGCCGTTAGAATGCTACCAATATGGCTTTTATCCATTACCTCTTTCATCTCCTCTTCCTCTTTCTCTACTTCATTTGTTAGGATTTCAATTTTGGTCTTTAGGCTTTCAATATTCTCAGTCATTGACTCTGTGGTCTCTACTATTTTGTCTATTTCTTCCTAAGGCAAAAAGAAAAGTTAATATTTTAAAGTAAATGTATGATAAATGAAACCCTAGGAGATTGTGTATATATAATACCTCATATTTTAAAACACTCTGGAAGAAAATGTCAACTATTTTTGCTTATCTTTCAAAAAGAAACCCTCTAGAAAGCTACGTGGCCAATAGAGGAGATAACTCTGCCTGTCGATGCTTCTTCAAAACCTTACCACAGATGCTAATGAGCACTGGAGAGTCTGCAAAACCCTTTGTGTGAGCTGCACTGCCCAGGGACCCCAGGCGACAGAATCTGTTAAATAACAGGTAATTTCAAGTGCCAGAAACAAATGAAAATATTTTTAATTTTAGTTTGGAACATTTGAATGCCTGCTGTTTTAATATGCCAAAAGAATGGAATGCTAGGCACTGGAATCAATATTAAACAATTAATTAGTAAAATACTTAAAGAAATATGCTAACTTATAGAGGAAGACAAAATATACAAAATTTATGGAACAAATATCGGAATAACACAAATATGCTGATTGCAGGCCAAGTACACTGTAAATCAGCTTCTGGGTCATTAAAGCTGCACTCTTTTAAAGTGTATAACATTTCACTTGTAAATACTACAGTGCACAACTCTGAAAGACTTAACAAATATATTAGGATCAGTATACCACATTAGTTAAAATCCTAATAAAGTCTGTAATATTGAACGTATTCACTTTTTGATTTCCTTGTACACAGGAACCACTTTACACTTTGAGTCAGGCTCCATGTTGGTTATGACTGGTTTATCTTTCTTTCAAGTATTTTTTTGTCCAATTCTTTATGTCACTGAAATTGCTAGGTAGAAGGGAGCAGGCTGTTTGTTTTTATGAACATCCCAGAGCTTGAATTCTTTGTAAACTGCACTCCATAGTGAAGTTAACCTGTTCTTTAGCACCACACTGCTATGAACTGGCTGCTGTATTCACAAAGTACAGATAAAGACAATTATAAAGTAAACCATGTATATCAGTTTGTTATTGCTAACCTAATAGATTAAAAGAAAAATGACATGCAATAATTATCCTGAAGGGCAAAAGCCCAAAACGAAGATGGTGGCTTGGCTATGATCCCTCTAAATTATGTGGGGGGACTTTTGGTTTTCATGTCCCCTCTGTTTTGTAGAGGGTCTTTTCTTCCTGGATGTTTGCTTTTTTTCCCCCTGCTGCATGTAAATTTCTTTGCTTCCAATAAAGGCCTTTCTCTAACTGATAATTTGTTGTGTTCAAGATTTCACTGCTGCTACTTATTGAGCTTGCTTGAATTAATTGATTAATTAATTTCTTTTCAGGACAGGGTTTTTCTGTGTAGTCCTGGGAAGTCGCTCTGTAGGGCAGTCTGGCCTTGAATTCAAGAGATCTGCCTGCTTCTGTGCCAGGATTAATGGTCTATGCAACCATAGCCAGTTACTCCCTGCTTTTAAATTCTTATCTGGCAGAGAAAATAAACCCTATCTAGACTCCAGATGGTATAATTTTGGGGGCCTTCATCTCAGAATTTTTTCTGAGGATCACTGAATTATTAAGAGCCTACCTTCTCCATTAGCACAGCCTAAAGAAACATGCTATCTATCACCAATTAGATAGCTTATGCTCAGAATCTCTGCAGTTTCTTAAGTTTTATTGTGGCCACTTAGATCGCTCCCCTTCTTGGGCACTCTGACTGCTCCTCTCTCCTCATTGCCCATTTTGACAGTCCAAGGAAGCTAGAGTGGTAGACACTCTACCCCTTAAACCCCAGCAGCACTTAGGGTAGTCTCTTAAAGGGGGAAATGAGGAGCTAGGAGTTAGACTGCCTGGTATACAGACAGATAGGGAAGTAGAGATTATGGCTAGATAATAAAGGCAGCAAATTTCAAGATGTCTGGCTTCTTCCTCACACTCCTAACCTGAAGCAAAACACTAGCAGCTTAAAACAGAGGCTTTGTGCCACTCCCCATGGACTGGCTTAACCAGTTCAAGTCTGGAAGAGGACAACAGTTCGAGGGTCAATCGCTGTCCTGCTTTTCCTCAAACTAACCATTAAATTAGGCTTGGAAGAGCTTTCTGAGACTTGAAGACTCAGCTTCTGAGCTCCCCTGCTCTGTGGAGGGTCTTCTTCTCTGTGTTCTGCTGCATCCCCAAGAAATGTGTCTTCGATTGCTGAGAAAAAAGGATTACATGGGAACCCTAGGTATGAAGGCATCTGCTTCTAATCACAAGTAAAGACAGGAGCAGGAAGATCAGGGTTTTGAGGACAGCCTTGGCTCTAGGAAACCTTTCAAAAGGAGACAGAAAACTATAGGGAGAGAGCTTCCTTGAGAATGAAGACTCTGATGTATGACGGCTTGACATTCATTCACTTTAATCAGTTTGTTTATGGCTCAGCTGGATAAAGTAACATTTTTTTTTCTCAAGTCAGATAAAGTTTAGACTCTTCAGACCTTGGTGGGGATTAGAGATGTAACTGTGGTGTGTTTGGACACAAAGTCCTCAATACCCATGAGCGATAGAGATAATAACAATCAAACGATGGTTAGATGGTTATAACCTTCCATAACACTATGGAAATAATGTGCAATACTATAGCCCTCCCTGATAAGAGTTGGTAATTACAAATATTGAAAAGTCAACTAAAATAGAGTAAAAGATTGCGGTTGTCCATGCTTAGGAGTATTTGGCCAACATAAAATAAACTAAATCCTATTTTTTTTTTTTTTGTATAGACTTTTTGGTCTTATTATGGTTTTTTGCTTACTTATTTTGATTTCCAGTTTTTCGTTTTTTTTTTTTTTAAATGAGTCAAAATTTTTATTATTCGTTACTTGCAATTGAAGTACTCCTCGATGACATCCTTGGCCTAGGAGTTTTTACCATAGTCCTTAACTATACAACTGCCACCAACCACTTTCCGGGGCTTTCTCTCTCCACTGATTTGACAGAGGCCTACCCATTCCCCTAGTTTGTCATCAACCTTAACCACATTGGTTTGGTGCTCAGTAGAAAGCTCGATATACACAGGTTCATCACAGCTCGGTGCAAGCACACAGACATGGGCATGGCGCTTTGGCAGCTTTGCATATGCCATGTGCTAGGCCATTCTGGATGAGGGCGGTCTTTAGCATCTCGTGGAGAGCAGTGGTGCGTCCATTACACCTTCAGCAGGTGTGCCTTCCTCAGCTATGGCTGTGGAATATGAGTAACACCGAATGGTGAATGCACCAGAGGCTCTTCCTCTGTGTACTAGACAGAGGCAGGAGAAAAGTGGTTGTCGTTGTTTCTTTTTTGTTTTGTTTTAGAGAGAGATACAGATAGAATATAAAGGTGGGTAAAGGTAGAAAAGTAGGAAAGAAAGGAAGGTCTGGGAGAAATAGTGAGGTGACGGATATGATCAGAACACATGAAAAAATTTTTCAAAAAAGTTTTTTACAAGAATGGGACCATGGATAAATCATAAACACTTCAAATTTAGAGGCTCATGTTCAAGTGACAGCTTTGCTTTTATTATAAAACATACAAAAATCCAAAATTAGAGTTTAATGCTAGCCCACTAATGCTATGAAGCTTACAGTTCTCCTGCCCCCCTTGGCCGGCTCTCCAGTTCCAGGCCTTAGACTGGCATACCTGCAGTGAAGCCAGGCTCTCCTCATTCGCCCTTTCCTGTTCCCTTTCCACCTTCAGCAGCTTTGACATATCTCTTAAATAGTTGAGCTTTCCTGGGGGGACTTTCAGTGTTGCACACTGTTGCAGAAATCTTAAAAATAGAATACAGGTTTATTTTGTGAGGAATAACTTTTTTTAAAGTTTCATCTTTTCACACTTGAAAGGGTTACAACATTCATTTTTTATTTTTCCCCCCAACAATAGCTAATGCATTCTTTCCCAAAAACATTCCTGATAAAACAACAACTACCTTTTTAATACATTGACAATTACCTCAAGTTATGGAATGTTAAGGCTACTTTACTTGAACACTTTTTAGTTTATACATTTTATAATATACTTTAAAATCAGAATTTCCTATTATTATTTAAATACACTTTCTATACTACTATAGCATGTGAGTCTGTCCATTTAGTATCGAATATGGGATAAAAGAAAGAACTCTGGAAGTTTTGAGCCTGACCCTAAACCCCACTTTTCACTCTAAAGGACACAACCAATAAAGGTTAATCTAAATGTTTTCAAAGATCATTTAGTTTTAAAGCTAAGGCAGATAAGATGTCTCCGAGCTTTACTGTAGAGCAGTATGACACAAATTCTATCTTATATCCTAATTAAAGTCTTATCTGTGTGAGTCCCCACTTCCAGCAGTCAGCAAAATAATGTTCTCAAACTTGATTCTTCAAATTTATGAGAAAGAAATAAAGAATAAAATCATTTGCCTCAGTAAGTGTAGTTTTTCTAAAAATTCTACTGTAAAGTGAATACCCTTCCAAAGCTAAAACACAAAAGGATCCATGATTTCAACCACTTTTTGTGCCAAACTGATGGAAACTTCCCTATCTAATGGAATTTCACAAACTAGTGGAAAATTCACTCTATCAAAAGACACTGATTTATGAAAAAAAAAGTGTAAAAAGCACTCTATAAGGTACTAGTAAAATGTTTCAGTGGCTAAAGACCCTAGATCCTTAGCATGAATGCCTGATGATCTGCTTTCAACACATGGGACACAAGGTAGGAGAAGAAACAATTCCTCAACATTGTGTTTTATCTCTAATGCATGCCATTGCTTATGTGTCTATGAGCCTGCACATACACAAATAAAGATGAAGTTTTATAGAAAAATTGCATATAACTAATTCAAGAGAACTGACAAGATAAAATAAGATAAAATAAATGAAGTTTGTGTTCAGATTTGGTATCTCTAGGACTCACTGTTATTTATATATATAAATATCTCCAAGTCTCAGAGTAACTCCAAACCTAAAACACTTCTAGTCTAAAGTATTTCAGAGAACAGATACCTGTACTTAACATTTGAAAACTGAAACTCAAGAGGGATGATCAAAATGTGAATGCTTCACTCCTTCTTTAAAAGGGGAACAAGAATACCCTTGGCAGGGAAGAGAGAGGCAAAGATTAAAACAGAGACTGAAGGAACACCCATTCAGAGCCTGCCCCACATGTGGCCCATACATATACAGCCACCCAATTAGACAAGATGGATGAAGCAAAGAAGTGCAGACCGACAGGAGCCGGATGTAGATTGCTCCTGAGAGACACAGCCAGAATACAGCAAATACAGAGGCGAATGCCAGCAGCAAACCACTGAACTGAGAATAGGACCCCCGTTGAAGGAATCAGAGAAAGAACTGGAAGAGCTTGAAGGGGCTCGAGACCCCATATGTACAACAATGCCAAGCAACCAGAGCTTCCAGGGACTAAGCCACTACCCAAAGACTATACATGGACTGACCCTGGACTCTGACCTCATAGGTAGCAATGAATATCCTAGTAAGAGCACCAGTGGAAGGGGAAGCCCTGGGTCCTGCTAAGACTGAACCCCCAGTGAACTAGACTGTTGGGGGGAGGGCGGCAATGGGGGGAGGGTTGGGAGGAGAACACCCATAAGGAAGGGGAGGGGGGAGGGGGATGTTTGCCCGGATACCGGGAAAGGGAATAACACTCGAAATGTATATAAGAAATACTCAAGTTAATAAAAAAAAAAAATAAAATGTGAAAAAAAAAATAAAATGTAAAAAAAAAAAAAGATTTGAAAACTGGGGTGGAGAGATGGCTCAGTGGTTAAGAGCACTGGCCACAGCAGCAAACCACTGAACTGAGAATAGGTCCCCCGTTGAAGGAATCAGAGAAAGAACTGGAAGAGCTTGAAGGTGCTCGAGACCCCAAAAGTACAACAATGTCAAGCAACCAGAGCTTCCAGGGACTAAGCCACTACCTAAAGACTATACATGGACTGACCCTGGACTCTGTCCCCATAGGTAGCAATGAATATCCTAGTAAGAGCACCAGTGGAAGGGGAAGCCCTGGGTCCTGCTAAGACTGAACCCCCAGTGAACTAGACTATGCGGGGAGGGTGGCAATGGGGGGAGGTTTGGGAGGGGAACACCCACAAGGAAGGGGAGGGGGGAGGGTGATGTCTGTCCGGAAACCGGGAAAGGGAATAACACTTGAAATGTATATAAGAAATACTCAAGATAATAAAAAAAATAAAAAATAAAAAAAAAAAAAAAAAACTACCCAGCACACCCAAAAAAAAAAAAAAAAAAAAAAAAAAAAAAAAAAAAGAGCACTGGCCACTGTTTTAGAGGTTCTGAGTTCAATTCCCAGTAGCCATAGGTAGGGTAGTTTGCAGCCATCTATAATGTTATCTGATGCCCTCTTTTGGTTTACAGGTTCTATATGCAGATAGATTACTTATACATAAAAATAAAAAAATAAACATGAAAAACATAAGAAAAATGGTTTGAAAGCAGCAACTTAAGAGTGAAACCCAGATCTTTCTTTTAGGAACCATGCTCAAAAGCTAAATCTTTCTGTAGGAAAACATTGGTGGCACAAACCTTACAGTTAGTCAGTCTCGCTAAACTGTTAGGATAAAGTTGAGCTACCTACAAAGTCATTAGTGGACTACAATGAGCATCCTTTCTAAAAACTCCAAGCAGCATACATTTTAGTTTTGAATTAACATAAACACTATGACCTTTCTATTTCATTAAACCACTTATGTGTAAGGTTCAATTTACTGTTCCAAATGTTCTAAGTGTTTGAAGTTGGTGTTAACGTTTTCAAGAATCTGAAAAACTTAAAGTTTAAAAAAGTATACCCTAAAGACAGTTACTCTATCAACTACACAGTCACTATTTCTCCCTGGCTCCTATGTCCTATGGGCAGTTTTCTTTAGAAATTAAGAGCTAACAGCTTGGTCTGCCTGGCAACACCTTCTGTTTGCTCATGGGGATGGGAACAGGACTTAGTTCATTCCAATAATGCAGTACAATCATCACAAGTATAGGAACATTTTCTCAGCCAGGCCTCAGTCAGAGACCATGGGTTCAAGCTAGACATCAACAACAGAAACAACAGAAAGCCTACAAACTCATGGAAACAGAACAACCCTCTACTCAATGATCACTGGGTCAGGGAAGAAATAAGGAATATAAAGCTTTCTAGAATTCAATGAAAATGAAGGTACAAGATATCCAAACTTATGGGACACAATGAAAGACATGCTAAGTGTAGAACACTAAGTGCCTTCACAAAAAAAAGAAAATTGGAGGGTTCTCATCCTAGCGAGTTAACAGAACACCTAAAGCTCTAGAAAAAAAAAAGAAGCGAACACACCCAAGAGGAGCAGAAGGGCAGGTAATCGAACTCAGGGCTGAAATCAATAAATTAGAAACAAAGAGAACAATACAAAGAATCAACTAAACCAAGAGCTGGTTGAGAAAAATCAACAAGACAGATAAAACTTGTTGCTTGTGTAAATAATTGAGCAATAGAATATATGACCTTGAGTGGGCAAGACAGAACCTCAATGAGAAAACATCCCCACCAGATTGGCCTGTGGTGTGTTTTCTTGACTGACAATTGAAGTAGGAACGCCCAGGGCATTGTGGGTAGTACCACCGCTGGGCTGGTGGTCTTGGGTTCTGTAAGAAAGCAGACTGAACATGCCACAAGGAGGAAACCAATAAGCAGTGTTCCTCCCTGGCTTCCGCTCTAGTTTCAGCCTCCAGGTTTCTACTATGGCTTTCCTCAGTGATCAACTATGAGCTGTAAGGTGAAATAAATCATTTCCTTCCCAAGTTGCTTTTGGTCCTGGTGTTTTATCAAAACAAAAGAAGATGTAATCAAGACAGAAGTGAAGGAAAATAATTGGGTAAACCACAGCAAAGGAGCGTCGTAAACTCTGACTTCAAGTTGTTAAAATGTAAAGAAGTTAACGTTATCAAGTATTTTTTAAATACTGACACAGAACACTAAAATAGTGGCAATAAAAATTACACGAGGACCATACTCTTTTGTATACATTCTCTGAAACCTACTATGTAATTCCAAGCATCATTTCCTTTACAAAGTAATGAAAAGCATATACTGTAGAAATCTACTTTAGAACATATGCAGATATCACTTCCGTGGGTTACCTTTTCTTCAACTGGTCGAGATGATACTGAATTTGTTCTTTTCTTTTAATGTTTTTGTTTAAAATTCCACTGGGGAACAAAAAGATTGAATAAATATTACTTTGAAACATAAAACAAACTGTATTTCAAAAAATTTCAAGTGTTCATCCTCACTAGCTAAGCAGAATTATTTACTTTCTCCTTTATACTAGATGATCATTTGTTATTATTATTATTACTGTTATTTATTTTTACATCCCTCCCAATCTCTTCTCATCACCTGCCCACTCCAATCCACTCCTGTTTCTCTTCAGCTAAAAGTAGCCCTATCATAGATGTTAATCAGCTATGGCATATCAAGTTGCAGTAACACTAGGCACCTCTTTATCTATTAAAGGTGGACAAGGTGACTCAGTAAGAGGAACAGAGTCAGAGATAGCCCTTTCCTACTGTTAGGAGTCACAGAAGACCAAACTACACAACTGTAACATAACATGTACAGGGCCTAGGTCAGGCCCATTCAGGCTCCCTGATTGGCAGTTCAGTGTCAGGGGGCCACTATGAGCCCAGTTTAGTTGACTCTGTGGGTTTACTAGATGCATTTTTAAACAACATAACTTACCTTTAATTGAAATTCTTGATATTAAAATTTTTAGTATTGTATTTAGTATTGTATATCTATGGTTTTATTGTTCCTTGTATATATTAAAGCAAAATAGTGGGTTTCATTCACACACACTCACACACTACATGGTAATCACATCACATTTTTCTTCTTTACCTACAATACACTTTAAGCAGAACAAGGCAATTTCTTTGAATCACATTGCATCATAAGATTTAATACATCCAACTTCTCTGGTGCAATTCTATAAGGGTGGAGTTCTCTGTTTCTATTTTATATAACATGGTAGTTTTCACAGAAAAGTATTAATCATGAACATAACTTCTGAAGAATCGATAATAGAACAATTTAAAAGTTTTAGAGACTGCAACCCACACATGCTTGATTTTTACTTCACTGATAGAATCCCAAGTTTCTACAATTAAGAAAAATCTTTTTTTTTCTTTTTATTGGTGAGGGTAATGCATGCTGATCACAAATCAATGAATGTCTTTTCTGAAATTGAAGAATCTTCTATTGCCTTAAAATACTATCATGGTATGCCAATCATGAGTCAATGAATATCTTTTCTGGAATTAAAGAATACCGCCTTAAAAGGCCATCATGGTTTAAATTTGATATGCTTGCCATTGGCATATGTGTGGAATATATGGTCTTCAGCTCATGGAAATTCTAGGACGTAGTGACGGCTGAACAATACACAGGGCACTGGGGTATGCTTTTAAGTGACACCTGGTCCCTGGTGCCGGTCTTCTGCTTTGTTTCCTGAAGGGTACTGCTCCCACTGCCATCATGTTCTGCCTCCTGAGGGCTCAGAATCACTGCCGCTAAGGACTATGGGTCAAAGGTGCTGAACCCGTAAGACTCAGCAATCTCTCTGCTGCTTAGGATGTTTATGTTAGGCGTGCTGTCACCTCCATGAAGAAAGAATATGCAGGAATACTCGGATATGCCATGATAGCAGACAAATGTAAACACCCAAGAGCCAAGAGCTAGAAAAAAAACTATTTAAACTCACAGAATTGCTGAGTCCATCATACTTTGCAAATACTCTTCAGTATTCTTTGGAAGAGGTTGCCAGGCTGTTCTCTTGTTGGATGATATTTTCACCCGTTTTAGATGAACACATTTTGTTTGTTCTGTTACTGGTAATACAAGAGAGTCTAATCAATCTAGAAGTTTTGCAGTTTTACTTAAAAATAATTTTAACATAAAGAATAGTACTGGCATTGTGAAGCTAAGACATTCTACTCTTTAATCCACGTCTTATTGCAGCTATAACATGTCAGTTACTGAAGATGCATTTGCTATTGGGACAATACCCAGTATACTACCAACTGACACTGTAATACAAAGATTTTTCAGTAAAGGATCAAGTTATTATTATTAAAACTTGCTTCTGAAAAATGACTTGATTTCTTAAGAATTTCAGTAAAAATACTGGAAAACTATTTCTATCAAACATTAGAAAAGAGAATAGGCAAGAAATAGACACTGACTGATATTACAGATAAGTAACTCATAGTGGGAAACAATGATATATTTTCTAGTTCTTATCAATATAGCAGGTAAACCTCAAGAGTGTTTGCTAGAAGAACTACATAATGAACTGTTCTACTTACAAGGGATAGGCAATAATATACAGTATTGGCTTCACAAAGATTAGGTAAAGACAAAGGGGATGCTACGCAAATTCCAGGAGTGCAGAAATTACACAGTAAAAGCATGGTACCGCAGGAAAAAGAAAATCAGAACACTATCTGCACTGATTCTTCTTACAAAGAATTGATGTTTAAGAAAATGGCACTTCAAATTAATTACCTTAGAATTACTTAAGCCTGTGATTACAAACTGCCTATACAGTACTAGCAGAACTAAAAGCACAGGTGTCTTTGAGAGGAAGCAGTAGGTTTGTCTTTATATCAAAGATGAGTAACTCATAGTGGTGGATAATAATTTGTCTCCTAGTTCCTTCCAATGTGACAAGCAAACCTCTATATATTTGCTATTAGAACTAAATACTGTGGATGTGGCTGCTTATGACTACCTTTTACTATTTCTGAACTCATAATCAAGATGCTGAAACATTTTTCATGAAAGCCAGTAGAAGGCACTTTAAACAAGACATACAGAACAATACCTTTAGAGGACAGATGTCCTGCATGACTTCTGTTTCTTTTCGCTCTGTTTCCAACCTAGAGACATACAAACAACACATAAAAAGATGGTTTTATAATACCATATTCCATGTATATAAATACTGTACCCTCCAATAGGCAGAAAAAATGTATAGTAAAATATGTGACATATATTACAATTTGTAGTACAACTGACTTTTAGTCCTTTGAAGGGAGTAGATATTTCTAATCCAAGAGATCTGAGAGATAAGATTTGATACTTGAATACCTTATTCTCTGGTGAATCCAATTCCTCATCTTCTTTATCGGCTCTTTGTTTTACATTTCTTTTCACCCGTTGAGATTTTTTCTTAGAAGTATTTGCTTTACCAGACATTTTGATCTAAACAGTACAGTCACAATGACACATAGTCTGCAAAGGTGGGGGAAAAAAAAAAGAGATAAAGGCTTCTATAATGTTTTTCTTTTTTTGAAAAGAGTACATTAAAAAAAAAAAACTTTCATTTATTCTTCTTTCATACAATACATCCCGGCCACAGTTTCCTCTCCTATTCCTCAAGTCACGGGCTCTCTCCTCTTTTCCCCAACCACTGCTTCTCCATTTCCCCTCAGAAAAGAACAGGTCTCCCAGTAATATCAACCAAACATGGTATAATAGGATGTAATAAGACTAGGCACAAACCTTCATATCAATGGCTGGACGATGCAACCCCGTAAGAGGAAAAGGGTCTTCTAAGAGGGGACAAAAGAGCAGGAGATACCCCCACTTTCACCTTCGGAGTCTCCCCAAAACACCAAGCTAAGTAACAAATATATATATGCCCTACTGCAGACCCATGAAGGCTGTGGTTGCTGCTGCCGTCCCTGGGAGTCCCTACAAGCACTGCTGCATTGATTTCTGTGGTGCCTTGAGCACTCCAGCTCTTTCCTCCCCTCTCCAGAGGCTTCCTCAAGCTCCACCTAATGATGGTGTGAGTCTCTTCATCTGCTTCCAACAACTGCCAGAGGAAGCTAAAAAAACTACATATTAAGAGTTCTAAACTATGTCTTCAGAATTTGGAAAAAGCACCTTATGTTTTAATACATTTAATCATGTTAAAAAAGTAACTTTGGGGCTAGCTCCACTGTTTAAAAGCTTATCTAAAATGCATAGAATTCCCAGAGCTGAATAAATCTAGCTTGCCGTGTATGTCTGAAATTTCAGCATTCAACAGCAGAGTCAGGAAGACTGTAAGTCAAAGGCCATTGCCAGTTACAGAGTGGTTTGAGGTAAGCCTTTGACAAGACAAATGAAATCCTGTCTCAAAATCAAATGATCAAGCAAACTAATGCAAACCTTTGGCTCTCCTTAGTAAAAAAAAAAAAATAAAATAAATAATTTCATTGCTTAAAATGGCTATCATTTACATAGTTTCAGAAAAATCATTTAAAGATGCTTTTGATTTTTTTAATACTCCCACATAACAATATTATCTCTATTTCTAAATTCAAGAAAATATAAAGCAATGTCAGGTCAGAGAAAATTCAAGTAATAGGTTTAATCTATGGCAAAGTAATTTAATCTACTGCAAAAGTGAGAGGAGTTACGGTTTAGGCTTTTCTATCATTTCACAACATAAAAATCTGTCACTCATAAGGAGGTAGGCTGTGCCTCCATTAAGACTATGTGAATTGTAATAATGCTACACAAGGAAGCTGATTCCTCAGTGTTCTTGTGAATTACAAAGCAGACATGAGAATGGCAACAGAGCGATCTTTGATAACATTTAGAGTAACTTTCCTCTAGTAGATTTTTATAACCAAACTCATTTCTGATAAAAAGAAAACAAGGATGAGTTATGCATTCCTGTATTTTATAATGAGTAAAAGATTATAAATTGGACACAGTGAAAAAAGTATATATTCACATATATACGTTATAATTCTTAGCATGTATCTACTAAATTTACAACCATTCTCTTTCTAAATTCTAAATCTAAGTGCTTTGCCTTTATGTAGGTCTGTGAACCAAAAGCATGCCTGGCAGTTATAGAGGCCTGAGAACACAGGTCCTCTGGGACATGTCAGAGACGACTATGCTATGTGTGTGCTAGGATTGAGCCTGGACCCTTTAAAGAGTAGTCAGTGCTGAACCCCTGAAAAAAATTAAAACCACCCAAGCAATAAAAAAACAAACAAACAAACAAAAAAACCCCAAAAAACAAAAAACCCAAAACCTTAAAGTCTCCTCTCATTTGCTTAAGATTGAAAGAAACCATGGTATCAGGCACAAATCAGGTACAAGCCTAAGTCGGACGGCGTGACAGTTCCAAGGGCAATTGCTTAGTTTTGCTTTATGAACCTGGTTTTGTTTACACTTGAATCTTTATGGGAGGAGTGGAAAAAGGCGCCCTGCTACTGTTTGCTTGTTGTTTTCTTTGCCGGTTTACTGGAACTAGTTAAAGTCAACTTATCTCAACTTAAGCTGTTTATCTGCGAAGCACTAACGAGAACGAACTTTGGCTACACAGTCGGTAGCTCCAGGATGAGGTACAGAGCTGAAGGAATGAGGACCGAGAGGGTTAGGGGGGAAAGAGACGGAGGATGAATATTTTTATTCCTCCCTGGAGTTATCTCGAACCGCTGCCCTAGATGACAGACCTATTCGGACATTAGAAATTACCCCTTAAAAAAGTACAAAACAACGGAGTTTACCACTAAGTCGTGAAGCTCAAAATTAATCCGCTCTGGATCTGTCAGCCGCTTAAGCACTTCGACTCTTCTCTGTTTCTTCATCGACTCAAAGAGCGCGCGTCTGGTTTACTCCGCCCAAAAAACAGGAAAAGAGAGACAACGTCAAGGACCTGGGAACCGGAAGTGTCAATGAAGAAACCCGACACACTGGTAGAAAAAGGCTGGACTAAGGGCGTATGTCTTATACGTCATCAGACGCGCGCCCGCAACGGCGGGATTGGATTGGCTGAGCCGAGGGCGGAGTTGGCTACGCCCCCTGAGTTGACTGGCTCCGGAGCTCCAGCGGCGAGCGCCAGTGGCTCTAGGGCATTGGGGTTCGATCTGCGCGGTCGACCCCCAACACTGTGAGTAAGCCCGTTCGCTGTGGAGCACGTCAGGCTTGCAAGTCTCTCCCTTTATTGAGTTCATCCTTCTTTCTGCTCCACCTCTCTGTCTTGCTAGCTTTTCCTTCTTCCTTCTTCACCGACTTTCTGTGAGAGGAAGCCGCCTGCTTGCTCCTGAAGAAGCGTAGATTTTCATTTGGACTGACTGGCTTCTCGTTTCTCGCTAGGCTGTTGGAATTCGGAGGTCACCGCTGCAAAGTGCTTTTCAACAGCGCGGTTGCCTTGTCGCTGTTCTTCCCTGGTTTCCCAAACACGCTCAGGGGAGAGGTCACTTGTAGAGTTAGAGGTGCATGGGACTCAGGTGGTTTCTAAGGTGTTTTTGCTAGAGGTAATGGGACAAAAAAAAGCTAAGTGACACAAGGAAGAGATGAAAAGAGAAAGGCGGGTCTAATTAGATAAAAAAGAAAAAATAACCTAACTTCTCTGTTTTGCCATTGAGAGCGTGACACATGAGTGTAATTACCACTTGCTGATTTTTTCCAACATAGTTGTGTTAAATGTAAACATAGTTTTGTGTTTATTAATTATTTCTTTAGTCCAGTCGTTGTCAACCTTCCTAATGAATGCCAAGACCCTTCAATACAGTGGTGACAATTATTTTTTTGCTACTTCATAACTGTAATTTTGCTACTTTTTATGAATCGTAATGTGAATATTTTTGAAGACAGAGGTTTGCCAAAGAATCATGACCCACAGGTTGAGAATCATTGCTTTGGGCTAGTAGTCCTTTATGCTAATAATTTTCCTGCTTTGTGTAGTCCTATGTATATTGAACAGTGAGAGTGGCTAACTCTTCTGGAGTGTTACTATAACTTTTAAATTAATTACAAGATACTTAGAGAAAGTTCATGCAAAGGTAATTGCACAGAGTACTAGTTTCCATAAACAAGGTACATCATGTAATTTATCTCCATATCACATAGTCACCATAAAGGCTTCCTCTTTATCTTTTATGTACTAACTGTCCTAAATAAATACTCCTGTAAGTTCCAATATGAAATATAATAGTTCCATTAAATTCTGCCGTTTGTGTATAATGTAGCACACCTATTCTAACTGTAGATGTTTATTATGTTTCTGTTTTTCTGGGGCAGATAAAACAGCAGAGAATTTCTATTCTATCTTTCACTATAGAAACTCCCAAGGTGGATGTATCCAGTTTAAGGGCATAGCATTTTTGAGAGTTTTAAGCTTTGCAAGTTTACACTGTAAAGAAGTTAAAAATTATCCTCATCAGTGGTTTATGCTTCTTGTTTTGTGATTCATAATAAGTATTTGGCAGTCTTCCAGGCTACACTAAATTGAAAGGTTGGAAGTGATATGAAAAATAGAATTTTAAACTCATACTGCCCAATTAGTGTAAAGCACCTGGTGAGACAACTATATTAAAGAGATCTGTGTCTGATTTTCTTCTTTAAAACTGTAGGCTCTACATGTTGAGGCTGTGTGATACTCAAGTATCAAGTAAATTGGGGCAATTTGCTGCTTTTCTGTGTGGGTAAATGGCAAATGCAGTGAACTATGAGCTTTCTAGGATTTCTTGTATATAAAATGTATAAATGGCTAAGTCAGATATAAATTTGATAGCTACACAGAGACCAGGTCATAGATGCCGTGGATGCCTGCTAGTCTTATCTACTGTATTTTCTCCACATACCAATATAGTGTCTACTATATGCTGATAATCTGTAAATGGGTTTTGAATGCAGATTAATTGAGATATTATGTTATAATCTACCACATAATTTTGAGGAACATATGATATAGTCAGATTTGCATTGTATGAGTATAGAACAGGTTGGAGGGGGCTAAAACTGGTCAGTAAAACCAACCATGAGACTGTGAAGAAAGAAGACTAGCTGGAAGAACAAGAGTGTTATATCAGGTACAAGACCAGGAAAGGGAAGAAAGATGTAACAGGACCAATATTCCTTCCTTTTTTTCCCCCCTACTCACTGAAAGCTCTCAATTTTCTTCACACTTCTAAATGAATGTATATTGTTTTCTTAATTTTCCTAGGTTCGTTCTCATTTTCGTTTGGGAGTATTCATGCTTCACCATGTTGAGAGCTAAGAATCAGCTTTTTTTGTTATCGCCCCATTACCTGAAGCAGCTAAAAGATGCATCATCCTACAGATGGAAACGGCTCCTACATCAGCAGCAACCCCTTCACCCAGAATGGGCTGTCCTGGCCAAAAAACAGCTGAAAGGCAAAAACCCAGAGGATCTAATATGGCACACCCCAGAAGGGATCTCTATAAAGCCCTTATATTCCAGGGCTGATACTATGGACTTACCTGAAGAACTGCCGGGAGTGAAGCCATTCACACGTGGACCATATCCCACCATGTATACCTATAGACCCTGGACCATCCGTCAGTATGCGGGCTTTAGTACTGTGGAGGAAAGCAATAAATTCTATAAGGACAATATTAAGGGTAAGATTTTAATATGAGACATGGTGCTCAGGACAATATGAGACACGAATTCATTTCTGTAAATAGGACATTCATCTTGTGCTTAATTTTCTGTGAAGCAAACGGATGCTTTTCAACTCTGTGTTCAAAGAGATAGGAATCAAAAGTAAGACGTTCAAAACAGTTGGAGAGAAATCACACTTCTCCACGCATGGTAGAAAAGAAACAAGATGATGACGCATGTAGCAAGATGCAGTTTGCCTCTGGAAAGCGTTTAATTAGTTTTTGTGTAATAGGAGTTGGGAGGAGAGCTTAAATGATGCCAAGCACAGTCCTAGGCTATAAGGTGATAACCATATGCACAGTGACATCTGTCTATCATTAGAAAGTCATAGCTATGGAGGGTTTCCATTCTAATGTATGGGAAAATCTTCCTGTTTGAATGGTAAGCTTTAGAATTTCTAAGCTTATGCTGTGTGCGGAGAGCTCGGGTTTATTTTCAACGTAAACAATTGTAGTTGTTTGAAAACTGCACAGGGATTGCAGGTTTAGCTGAGTGGTAGTGCACTTGCCTAGTGTGTGGAAGGTCCGGCATTTCATTCCTACTTCACTTCTGAGGGTGATGAGAATGATCTCATCATACTAAATTTCTATTTCAACAATACTTGAGTGGCTCTGCATTATTCAGTGACCACAGGAAAGAATAACTATAGAGGAACAAAAGCATATGCATGCTAAGTTGTATTGAGTATATGGGGTCAGCTAGAGGTTTTTGTGAATTTGGAAAATATCTCAATAAAAAACTTAGTAAAAACATCTACAAAAAGTATCAGATGCACGAGCTCAAGCAGCAAATCCTCGTGTAGGTCTGAGATGAGTGGTTCTCTGCTGTTTTTATTATTTCCTATGAATCTAGCACTTTGTGTGTCCCAGCCTCCGGGAAAGGGCTGATTCCCAGGAGGTCAGATGTTTTTCAAATTTGTCTCACATGAGCACGGACATGTAATAACACTGTACTGTGATGAGGGACATCTGCCTGCACTCCCTCCTATATGAGACTCTAACGTATGCAATGTTTTTCTTTATGTCCTTAGCTGGTCAGCAGGGGTTGTCTGTTGCCTTCGACCTGGCAACCCATCGTGGTTATGATTCAGACAATCCCCGAGTTCGTGGCGATGTCGGAATGGCGGGAGTTGCTATTGACACCGTAGAAGACACCAAAATCCTATTTGATGGTATTCCTTTAGAAAAAATGTCTGTTTCCATGACCATGAATGGAGCCGTCATCCCA
This sequence comes from Rattus norvegicus, assembly GCF_021556685.1. NCBI lineage: Eukaryota > Metazoa > Chordata > Mammalia > Rodentia > Muridae > Rattus > Rattus norvegicus. The sequence goes on along the minus strand of NC_141542.1, from coordinate 35,146,094 downwards.
GTCCTGGCAACATTTATAGTAACTGGGGAGGAGCAAGGTGTACCGAAGGAGAAGCTCACCGGCACAATTCAGAATGACATCCTAAAGGAGTTCATGGTCAGAAATACTTATATTTTCCCCCCAGAGCCATCCATGAAGATTATCGCTGACATTTTCCAATACACAGCACAGGTACGATGGCCTCCCACAGATCTTGCTGTATTCATTTGTAGGGATTTTCACAGAGTTCTACAATTTCATAACGGAGTAAGTTATATTGTCAGGCTGCCGTCTTGTCATAACCTAAGCTATATTTTACTGACTGTTTTTTTCATTGGTTCATAGTTGTCTGATAATTGTTTGCGTCAGGGAACTTTAACTACCTTAGTCCTCTGTCCCCTTCAGAGTTCAGATGGAGTGAAGATACATACTGGTGTCGAGACAAATGGGCATCACAATGTTAGCTTTCATTCTTCTACAAAGTGGCTTGGAACAGACCACTTACGTGTCTGCCACCTCAATGACATACTTCACCCAAGTTAGGCCCAGATTAGCAGGGGGATGAAGGCTCCCTGGGCTGCTGCAGAGGCAGCATCTCCTCTACATTTGCCTTCAGGCCGTGTATGTTTTCTGAGGGGCTCACAGTTCACTCCTAGCTAGTGAGGCTTTACTCCTTGTATCCCTTAAAACTGCTTAATGCTAAAGACACAGTCCGTTCTGCATCAAAGTTTCTTTTTAACTTATTCACACTGTGTTTCTAGTTAGATCAGAAATTCTGCAAGCATTTTCTGCATGCCTCATTTGATGCTTAGCCTTTGTACCTTGCCAAATATGTTCATGTTTTACATCTGCCCAGTTGAATTGTACTAGATAGAATTGTATATGTATACTCGCATTCTATAGAGCTGTGTATTTGTATCACATTCTGAGTTTATAAGATATATGGAAAGATTGTGAGTAGTGATGTGTAGCAAGCATATAAATTGCAGGAGCTTAAGCTGAATAGGAATCACTTCTGTTTGATCTAAGAGAGTTAGGAGGAGGACTATGAGGGGTTTGCGTCTGCAGAGCTCCATAGTAATTGGAACTCCAGGTTCCTTTTATCTTGTTTCTCTTTTGTTGTTAGGTGTATCAGTTATGGTTAAGGAAGGACGAAGGGATGGATGGCCACATGTGCGAGAGGCAGAGGGATCTTACAGAGGAATGTAGCCAAGTCCTCCTTCTATCTCTGTGGACACAGTAGTAAGAATAGACTGGAGTGTAGGACTTGGTACCGTGGAACTCTAACCATAGGACTTTGTGTGAGAGGAAGAAGGTGGAGACTGGTCACTGAAGTGCATAGTATCACCCTAAGCTTCTATATCCTGGTGTACTTTACCTTGTAAAAGAGCCTAATGTTATCCAAAAGTTGAGAATTGCTTTACATAGTCCTTCCTGTAAGTGACAACATTCCAATTTCAGATGCTGATCAACTGATGCCTTTTGAAGTACTTTATAAACTGATAAGTATATTTTATGGGAAAATATACATATTATGATATTTCTGTGTTAACCACTTACAAGTGTACAGTGGCATGAGGTGTATTTCCACTCGTATGCAACCATTATCAACGTCTGCCTTTACTCATAATTTTGTAGACCTGAAGCTATCTACTCAACAGAAAGCCCCATTCTGCCCCCTTTCCTGCTCTGGTATTCCACCATTGCATTGCTATAAACATTAGCGGATTTAATACTGCACGTTGCTAAATGAGTAGGATCATTCAGTATTTCTCAGTGTTTGTCCATTTTATACCATGCCAGAATTTCCTTCCTTTTAACGGTTGAAAAATATCCTATTTTACTTAATTTTTTCTTATTTTAAAAGACTATCAATTCACTCCTCTGCACAGCAAAGCACCTGCTCCTAGATTTTGTGTGTTAGCTCCAAATATACAGTCATTTTTTTTCAATTCCACGTGATTCTATCGCCTTTTGGTTTTGCTATAGTTCATTTTCAAAGGGCTTTGGGTTATAAGTAGAATATAAAATAAAGAACTACATATATTATTTGAATGTATATTTGCATATATGCAAGGTATATATAAATGTGGTATATTTATTTTATACCATACATAAACAATGGCGACTAATTTTTTTTTTAAACTGCTTAGTCTCTGCTGGGAAGTCTTTGATTTTTTTTAAGCTTGCATTTTGTCCTGTTTTACTTCCAAATCAGTTTTGTTCACAGGTACTTGTTCATATTTGATACCTAAATTCAAATGAGAATAATCTAAGTAATAATGTGTCTTCAACTTGTCAGGTAAAATTATAAAGTCTTTGTGAAGTATGAGCCTAAGGGATGACTGGTGCAGCTGTTGGGAGATAAACAAGCGTAACATCTTGAAAACACTTCATAGATCGATCATTTCCGTTTGAGAGTGAGTCTAATGTAACAGATGCTGGTATTTTTCCAGTTAAGATTATAAACTACAGAGTATATCTGCAATTGAACATCATTTAGATATACTTGCTTTCCTAAAATAAGTCTAACAAAACATTTTCATATTTCATTCTTTGTTGTTTTTGTTATTTTTAATAGCACATGCCAAAATTTAATTCCATTTCGATTAGCGGGTACCACATGCAGGAAGCAGGAGCTGATGCCATTTTAGAACTGGCCTATACCATCGCGGATGGGTTGGAGTACTGCAGAACTGGACTCCAGGCTGGACTCACAATTGATGAATTTGCGCCAAGGTCAGTAGATTAAACTTAGGTGTCTTCTCCATTAAAAGCATGCATAGGACCGCTTTCTGCTTGTACAGCAAAATACACTGATAAAATAAATTTGTAGAGATAAGTGCCATGATAAGTTTAGATTGTGTTATATTTTTCCAAGTGAGAAAGAGAAAATAAGTCAGTATTATCTGTAACACATAACAAAAGAAATTCAGAAGTTAATTTGACCATACTTCATTAATTGGAGTAATGCCATTTCTCTAATGATATACAGAGTACAACTATGCATATGTAGAAAGTATATTAAAATAGAAACAGAAAATAAAGTCACTTTAATTTTTTTCCATTTGAAAACGTGGAAATCACCTATTCCTTTTTATTCCTTTTTTCTGTAATACTTACATAAATATTTGGGGATGCATAATACTATTTTGTCTCAAAATGAATTGTTAATAAAGTTATATGGCAAGTATAGAAACATGTCATTGAAGTTTCTGAAGTATTTAAATTGGTCAGAAACCAGTCTAGGTTTCATTCCTATCAGCAATCCCTTGGTGAGCTTGTCCCTGAAGCTACTCTCACCTTTGTGCTGGAAATTCAAATGTATAAAACGTGGCTAGTGACGACGGTTCCTTTATTCTAAGATATTGTACCTCATTACAGTGACTGCAAAATGTGGTCCAGTTACTCCTAGGGATTACATGGGTCTTCAAGGTCTATACTGTTCTGGAGTATTTTAAAAGTGGTCTGTTAAATTTTCTTTAACATTTTTTTCCTTTAACTTTTAAATTTCCTTTTAAATTTCTGTTTCTCCCAGAATTTATGTAAGTGTTTCTCTAAAGCTACATGGCATGATGTACTGAAATAGATTGAAGGTCTTACCTGTCTTCTTTTAAGCTGCATATTAAAGAGGTTTCAAGAATGTGAAAGAGGACGGGGAAGATGGCTCGGTTGGTCACTATGTGCTGAGCATGTGCGTTCAGTCACATCTGCGTTCAGTCACTGCACCTCGAGCGTCAAGGCTAGAGGTGTATTTGTAATCCCAGTGCTGAGGAAGCAGAGCAGGCTCCTGAGGCTCATGGACCAGCTATCTCAGCTTGTTGAAGAGTTCTGTATCAGTCACAGACCCGTTCCAAAAATAAATAAACAATCAAAGAAGGGTAGATGATGCTCAAGAAACACATTGTCCAATGTCCTTTGTCCTCTGCATGCACAGCTGCACACACAAAATGGACACCCTTGTAAAAACATTTTAAAGTAGAAAGTACAATATTTCTTTTAAGTTTATGATAAATATTACTCTTCATAAGATACTATCCATTTTGCATGTAATATGATTATTATTTGATATCAACTAACGGATGAAATTTAAATAAGTATATTGAAATAAAGAAAAGTTCTTCAGCCTTCAGATGTTGAGAAGGAGCACAGATTCTAAGACCTTAGTGCTTACAGGAGTACATTGGGTTTCATTAAATTTTGGTATCTTAAAGCTCACTTGTTTAATTTGAGATTTTACAACTGGCTATCAAAGGCAAATCAATAATCTAAATATGTAAATCAGTTTAGTCTACAACAGAATGTGAAACCAAAGATCACAGAGAGGCCGAGGACAAATTAGAGAAGAAAATGACTAAACGCAGTGCTCAGCCATGTTCTTAAGACACACACAGAGTTAACCCTGCGCTGCACAAACAAAGCAAGCATGTGATTCTCTTCTTTTGCCACAACCCCTGTGTTGCAAGGTTGATATTCCAACCTTTTTTTTTTTTTAGAAGAAATGGATCTTGAACTGGACATGTACTGGATGGTAGAAGCTTATGTCTAAGCCAGTGTAAGGCCATAGGTTCAGTCTCAGCCCAAAGAAAATAAAAGAGTTTGTTTCAGGGATACTGGGGGTGCAGTTCAGGGTCCAGGGTGTATTAGGCAAGAACCACAAAGCCACATCCTCAGCCCAAGAATCTGTCTTTAAATCAGCATACAAGAGAAAATTCCTTCCTAAGGAAAATCACTTGTGAAGTGAATAATTCTGAACAGAAGCAGATGTTCAGAGCCACTCATATGTTAGCTTACAGTTACTTAGATAGATGTGCATGCATTGCTTTTGATTCAAATTACATTGTCTGATATTCAAATCTGGACATAGTTTTTCTAGTGTATGATACAATTAGTTTACTTTATTGATTTTTAAGTTTCGGCGGGTTCTGGACTTTGCCATTTTAGGTTGTCTTTCTTTTGGGGAATTGGAATGAACTTCTACATGGAAATAGCGAAGATGCGAGCTGGGAGAAGACTGTGGGCTCACTTAATAGAAAAAATGTTCCAGCCTAAAAACTCCAAATCTCTCCTTCTAAGAGCACATTGTCAGACATCAGGGTGGTCCCTTACTGAGCAGGTATGTATGTAAAAATAGAGAACTTGAATATGAAAGTGACCGTTTTATTCTAGGCAGCAGGCACAGCCAGGAAATGTGCTCGGTAACTTGTTTGTTAATATTTGAGAGTCATAAATATCTCGAAGCATAATGTGTACTTAGGTTTTGAGTTCACACATATTGAACAGTTAGCTCCCTCTAGTGGTTAACACTAAAATCTTTCTCATCTTGACTCAGTCCAGGCAAAGTCCTGCTTTATTTTCTTACTATTTTAGGTTAGCATACAACGTCTGTTTCAAGTCCTCTTCAGATACATCTGGCATTCTACTTTGATTCCTTCCGTCCACTCACCTTCACCACTCCCTTTCCCACTGATTTCCTTTCTTTTCCTAGATACCATTGTTGAACTCTTTTTTTTTTTTTTAATCATATGTATTCTCTCTGTTACTCACCAACCATAAAGTATCTTCCTCTCCATTCATACATGGCCCTTTTTTAGTTTTGTGACCTACAAACACACTTGTAAACACCCCCATACTCCCATACCCCCACACAAACACACACACACACACACACACACACACACACACACACACACACACACACAGAGTTTTAAATCTAGGTTCTGTGGATAAGAGGAAAACATAGGCATTTATCCTGACTCTGAATTCTTTTTCTGAATAGGATTTCCAGTTACACAGATTTCCCTGCAAGTCATGATTTCATTTTCTTTATAGCTGCATAAGAGCCAGCATTGCTTATGTACCACATTCTGTTTACATCTGTTGATAGAGATCCAGGGTGACTGGAGAATCAGGAGACTTGGGTGGGCAAGCGTCTGTGTGCTGTGTTGATTTGGAATACTTGGGTGTATACTTGGAGCACTAGAGCTGGAACACATAGTAGTCCACTTCTAGGACTCTTAGGAATGTGCACACTGGTTTCCATGGTGGCGACACAACAGTTTGCACTTCCACCAGCAGTGACCAGGGCTCGTCTTCACGTCTGCCAACATTTGTTGGTATTTGTTTTCTTTTCTTGTATTTCCGCCTTCCTTTTTTCTTTCTATCTTTTAATTTTCTCCCATTCTGATCTGAGGTCTTACTGTATATCCCTGACTGGTCTGGAACTCAGTACGTAGACTAGGCTGGCCTCATTTGCCTCATTCTGCCTCCTGAGTGCTGGGATTAATGATGTGTACTTCCATACCTTGTATCGTTTGTGTTCATGACGATAGCCATTCTGACTTGGATGTAATGGAACCTTTTTAATCTCTCATGTATTACATTCTGACTACAGTTTTCCCAAACTCCTCTCTTTCCAGTCTCTCCCTCTTACCTCCCTCTTCCCCACGATACACCCCTCTTCAGTTTACCTTAAGAAAAGGGCAAACCTCCCAGGGACGTCAATCAAACATGGTATAAAAACACTGCAGTGAGACTAGGCACCTCCTCTCATATTAAGGCCTGGCAAGGCAACCCAGTAGGAGTAGTACAAGGGTCCCTGAAACAGGCAAAAGAGAGACAGTCCTAATGCCCACTGTTAGAAATCCCACAAGAACACCAAGCAACACCCCATAATATAAATGCAGAGGCCAGACCCATAGAGGCTCCCTGATTGTTAGCTCAGTCTCTATGAGCCCTTATGAGCCCTGGCTAGTTGATTCTGTGTGCTGTGTTCTTGTGGTGTATCTGACCCTTGGCTTCTACAATCATTTCTACCCGTCATCCTCAGGATGTTCTGCCTAATGTTTAGCTTTATTGTTATGATGATGATGATGATGATGATGATGATGATGATGATGGCTGGTGAAGGCTCCTTATGACATGGAATCTTAAAAGCAGTTTAACATGCACTTCCCTGGTTCTAAAGCTGTGAAAACTTCATGTTCACCTGCTCTTTGTATTTTGTCCTTTGAGAGCTGTCCAGCTCTTTGGCCCATTTGTTGACTCAGTGGTTTTTGGCTTGGAAGATTAATTTTTCAGTTCTCTATATGTCTTAAGTATTAGTCTCCTATTGGTAATTTTTTTTTTATAATTTAACCATTCAATTATTTCTGAAGCAAGTCTCTTTATTATGGTAATGGTTTCCTTTGCTATATAGAAGGTTTTTGGTTTCATGAAATCTCATTTTTCAGTTCTTGGGATTATGTACTCTGCTAATACAGTACAAAATTATTTCCTGATGAAGAAATAAAAACACCATTATAATTCATACTTTTAAATAATTTTAAGAGATAGGTTTTTGCTTAAAACTACCTCTTTAAAATTTTATTTTATCTAAACATATTCACATAGACACACACAGTTGTGTTTTAAGCAGAATACAAACAGGCATTCAAAGACAAACAGGCATTCATTTGGAAAGTGTAATTTGACTCCATTAAATTTGTGTGGTGATAGTCTTGTTTCTATATCGATTCATTTCCCATGTTCACTTACTGTGATTTTAAGTTACGTCTTTTCGACTTTTACCATTGAATGACATGAACATGTTCTTCATGACTAGAGAAGTAGAGATGCCCAGGTTGGAAGGAACTTCTATAACTATATTTGAATACATTGATTTTTTTACAGTTAAAGCTGAAGTTTATAAAAGTTGAGTGACTGGCCAACATTACAGGAATATAATGAAGTGGAATCCAATTTCCTACCTAAGAGTTTACACTCAATCAGTTTAATTAGTCATTTATTAAGTGCACACTTTATATATATCCACTGAGGTGATACTCTGAAGTATACAACATAATTAGGAGATAACAAAAATTTTTCTTGTAATCTAAGAAAACCTATACTTCATTTTATGATTATGGAGCAGTAGTAAAACAGTGTAACTGTGTTTGACATTTCTTTGGAATATTTGAGACAATGTTTTTATGCCCAAACCTGGACTAGACACCTTGGCTCTTAATTCTTTCCTGGCTTGCTGACTAAATTGGCTGACTCTATTTGCTACTCTGATGTGTGCTATCTGATGTTCAATCCATCCCCAAAGTGCTTTTGAAATTGGTGTAGGTGACAGAGTTGTTGCTTAATTATAATGTGTCTTTTCACTGTTGCCTGTGAACCTTTTTCGTGCTTTGACTTTGAGTTTTGGTCAAATGTTTTAGGATCCTTACAATAACATTGTCCGCACTGCTATCGAAGCCATGGCAGCTGTGTTTGGAGGAACACAGTCCTTGCATACGAACTCTTTTGATGAAGCTCTAGGCTTGCCCACTGTGAAAAGTGCTCGGATTGCCCGGAACACACAAATCATCATTCAGGAAGAGTCTGGGATCCCAAAAGTGGCTGATCCTTGGGGAGGATCATACATGATGGAGTCTCTCACAAATGATGTTTATGAAGCTGCTCTGAAGGTCAGATGCTCTTCTTTATAACCTAGCTTTTTATAATTTTTTAATCTATAAATAACTGTTGTTAGATTTATAGTAAAATGATAAAATATATCTGAGTAAAGGGAAATTTTGACTTTAGAGTTTTTACTACTGAAACATAATTTAAAATACATTTCTGTTTCTATGATTGTATTTTATGCGGGAATCAAAGATAGCTACTATTAAAAAGTGCATTTACTTAAATAGATGCACAGACAGACAGACACATACAGACAGCACACATACACAGACACGTGTACATATAATAGACACAGACACAACTGACAAATACAGACCTACACACACACACACACACACACACACACACACGCGCGCGCGCGCGCGCGCGCACGCAGAGATAGATGTACAGGTACAGACACAGACACACAGTGACACATACATGCACACACAGGCATACATGCTGAGACACACAGACAGACACACACAGAGACAGCACTCTCTTGACTTCATTTCTTATTTTTCTTTTTTTTGGAATACATGACACAGTTTATTTTTTATTTTTTATCATCTGTGTATTTTAAGTGACATGTGTACCATTCTAATTTTTTTGGCTTTAGTTGTTAGACACAAAGCTTTAGACAATTTCTGTTGCTTTCTTGGTTAAGTAATAGTATTTCAGCTAGTTAATATGTCTTTTCTTTCCCCTTCTTACCGATATTATTATATCAGGGTTCCTCCTTTATTGTTCTCATGGCTTTATTTGATTTGAACTTCTCTGTAGGTCTGCTGAGATTTGTGGAATATGAAGTGTGAATCTCATACCTGTTATTCCGAAGCACTTCTTTTGTAAAAAATTATTCAATATTCATATATGCCTGTCATGTATTTCGGTCAAATCCACCCCCTATATCTTCTGTTTGAATTCTTCCTGCATTCACTTTTCCTCATTACTTTATGTGTTACATACACACTATGTCCATTTTGTGCTGCCTCTCTGAATGGATGTGAGACCATCTACTGTCAGGACCATCTTCCCTATAGAAAATGGTCTTCCCTGCTCCTAATAGACACTAACTGCCAAGAGCTCCTAAAATAGATGGAACTTCACAACCTGCTTCTCTCTCCAAAATGAGATCATGACTGCCTTAATTTCATGCAGGTCTTTCACATGTAGTCCCAGCAGCTACTGTGAGTTCATGTGTAGAGTTTCCTGTCGTGATTGGCTCAACTGTTTTTCCCCAGACATCTACCTTCTCTGGCTCTTAGAGTCTTTCTACCTCCCCTTCCACAGTGTTCACTTGAGGCCAGGGGGAAGGGATGTGATATAAATGCCCTGTTTTGTGTGGAGCACTCCAGGCTCTTTAAGCATCGAATGGTTATATATCTATGTTAATCACAAAGCGCTTCTCGCAGAAGTTTACTAGGAGGTAAATTACTTATAATTTTACATGTCTGACAGTTTCTCCATTCTGTTCTTCTCCTTGATTAGCATTGTTAAATCCTGAGCTCAGCCGGGTCAAGGACCTCAGTGACTCAGAACAGGGAATTGACGCAGCCTTCTTCTGGTCCATGGGAGATGTACACAGTGTGTACCAGAACAGGAACAGTAGCCTCCTTCTCCCAGTCTGAGGCTGCTGCCATGTGTAGGCCTCATGTGGAGACTCGCTAATCCCTGCTCCTGTGCTGAAAACAGCAGAAGCACTGAGCTGGATGGCCACTGCTCCTAGCTGGCACATCTCTCTGCATCACAAAGCTCAGGGCCACCCTATCCCTGCTTTGCTTATGTTCCGTCTTCCTCAGTCTTCTATCATTCCCCCTCCTTCACCCCAGTCAAGTTCACAAACCCATGCACATGAGCTGTAGCAGATTTAGTTTGGAACTGTTTCTATTAACAATTCTGTGAGCAAATTTGCTAATATTAGTCTGCTTTTCATTCTGAGTTCATACTCTTGCCTCTAATATTTGTGATCAGAAATTCGATTCTGTTTTATTCCAGATCTTTCTTTTTGAATGCATCAAGATCTCTTCTGACTTGTGTCTTGACACACATCTTGTATGCATATTTTTCCTATATTGTACTGGGTTTTTGACGGTTCTCCTCCATCTTGTATATATAACATATATTACATTACTTCTTATTCATGTAAATAAAAGTGAAGGCTTGAGAATTGGAGCTATTAAGTATTAGTGTTTAGCCTGTAATTTGAATGTTGTTAGGGATATGTAACTTCCAGGGCTGAATGCTCTTATGTCTTAGTTTTCTGTTTGCCCTTTTTCCTTTTTTGCTTTTATTTTTTTCCTTAGTTGATATATGAAGTTGAAGAAATGGGTGGAATGGCCAAAGCTGTAGCTGAAGGAATCCCTAAACTTCGCATTGAAGAATGTGCTGCCCGAAGACAAGCTAGAATAGATTCTGGTAAGAGAGAAGAGCAAAGCTTATATATGACATTCAATAATTAAGGAGGACTACTAGTTTTTGTCTAGGGTTAGTGTGCACAATTGATACAAATACGTTTTTAAATGAAACAATAGGAAAATAGGCTTCACTAAAATATTCCTCCTAGCTGCATATCTGAATATATCCATATGTATATATCTTATGTATTTGCATTCTTGCAAGCACATATGCAAGTGTACTTATAACACACATGATTATATGAAAGGATATTGCCAATGACTATATTAAGGATGGTGTGCTTGACCGTCATTGTGCTCTCCATGGGGGCTTTACTCATTCCCTCCGGGGATACTATTTGGTACAATCCGTTTGAGGTGTTTGCTGTGGCTGGGCGTGTGACTGTGACTAGGACAGACAGGAACTCTTGGGAGTGTAGAGATTTCATTCGAGTCAAAGAGGAAATGTACAGGTAAAGAAACAAAGTCATTACTGATGATGCTAACTGCTGTGAAGGAAGTAAGGATGCATGTAGTGAGTTATCTTTGGAGGAAAGAAAGTGTTGCATAAAAATTTAAAAAGGAACGTTTCCTATCAGTTCTCACACGCCAGATACACTCGCTGTGGCTGCTCCTCTGCCATGAGATCTGCAATCTGCCCACTCCCGGCTGTCTCCCTTTTAGCTGCCCTCTCCCCTAGGCAGTAGTTACCATGCCTGACACACAGAGACATCTTGTTCTGCAGGCCCTGCACATTCTCTCTCCGATTGGGCAACAGAACCAGGTCCACACGCTCCAACTGCCTCCCAGCCATTTCTTTTCACACACTGTCCTCTTTGACCCAGTAAAAGTCAAAGTCCCAGAAACTTGTAATTTAGCAATTATATTTACATGTTAAATTCTCAATCCACAATTCATCCACACAATAAATTCATTGCCAATTGATGAAACTGCCCACCTAGACAAGATAAAATCAATCTAGTTCACCTAAATCTGAACTGTCCTCCCTAGACTCCATCTTGATCCCCCTCCTTTCTTCTCTCTCCTGCCTTACAAAACCTTTGTCCCCACCCCACTCTCTACTGTCCAATCACGTATCGCCTTGACATCAACCTACGAGAAAGTATGTTCATAATACTGACATATTATGGATAGGCTTTGAGAACATTTGTCCTTTCATTTAACAGTAACCGCTGTAAGAAAACCTTTTAAAAATCTAGAAAGCTATTGGCTATTGCTACTTGCTTTGCTTTCTAAGGCTGTGCTGGAAACTGACTCGGTTTCCTGTGTGAGGAACTGAGATAGTGTGTAGCTCAGGAGAGTAGCAAAGCCCTTCCTTGCAGAGAGGCCTTCATGGAACAAGGTAACCATTCTTCCCTCCTTATCTGTATCACAGGATGCAGTTTCTGAATTGAGCTGAAATTCATTATGAGTTAAGATGACTCCTTAAAAATATGTGATAATCAGAGCATTCTCAATAAGAGACCATTTATGAGCAAAGTCCTTATTTTCTCTTGGGAAATCAACAGGTTCTGAAGTAATTGTTGGAGTAAATAAGTATCAGTTGGAAAAAGAAGACTCTGTGGAGGTCCTGGCCATTGATAATACTTCAGTGCGTAAGAAGCAGATTGAAAAACTTAAGAAGGTATTGTACATGATTGTTTCCTAAGTAGGACCTGGGTTCTGTGTTCTTATATTGTTCTGCATGACATCTATAACAACACATGAGGCCAATATTATTTCTCACTCTCTTTTAATTTTAAAGTGAGAGAGACATTGGGAAAGTTGCTTAGAATAAATAATTGGCCAGTCATGACTCACGTAGGTCTCTTAAGACTTTAGTGCTGAAGTCACAACATGAGAACACAGTGTGGCTTAGGATCAGTGTTTGGGTGGGGCTCTCATCATTCTGTTCTACCAGACCATGGTTCATTTGCTTCTGGAGTTTTAAAATTACCTGTGTTTACTGTCACCTTTGTAAGCTGCAGTGTCAAGGGCGTTGTCTGCATTTGCTGTAGTGTACCCTGTATGTTCATCTTGCCGAGCACCATGCTTCTGTTTTATTTTAATTTCATCCTGAAATTATAAGACATAATTATATGAAGGCAGAGCCAGGATATGTTTGATAGAGCCAAGTATGGTGAGGGTGGGAGGGGTGCCTCTGTGGGCCTGTGCCCAGGTATTGCTTCTTCCTGAGATCCCAGCCTTAGGAGAGGTATGGTATAGAGTAGACGTGGGAAAGGGAGTTGAGTAGAGACAGAGAAAGAAAGAGGGAGAGGGAGAAAGAGGAGGCTGGACAGGAATATGTGGAGAGAGAGGGGAAAGGGGAAAAGGAAGAGGGAAGAGAAGGGAGAGGGAAGAGAGAGAGAGAGAGAGAGAGAGAGAGAGAGAGAGAGAGAAGAAAGAAAGGAAGGAAGGAAAAAAGAAAGAAAGAAAGAAAGAAAGAAAGAAAGAAAGAAAGAAAGAAAGAAAGAAAGAAAGGAAGAAAGAAAGAGAAAGAAAGAAACAGTAAGATAGCCAGGAAGGGCCAAATAGTCTCTTTTATAAGAAGCCAGACCTACATGGCTATTGCCAGTTAACTGTTGGGCAGAGTCTAGAAGGAATGCTAACACTTTCTATTATCTTTTTCTTTCTCAGTGTCTTTCTTCTCTGACTCAGTCTATTAGATTTATTTTTAAATAAAAAGAGTTGTAATATGTCTGATACCTAGCATGTTGTCAGTCATCTAAAGGACACTTCTGCTGTAGTTAAAATCTGAAAGCTCTGGTCCGGTCTTCCACTGTTAATTGTGAGGTCTTTGGCATTCCACTGTAAATGGACCACCTATTTTCATCAGGCATTTGCTTCAGAAAAGCCTGAGTAACAGTTAGGAAAGTTACTACTATGCTTGCTTACGATTTGTTGGCTTTGTACTAAATCAGAATTATATTGCAGACTCCTGAATAAATGTGTTCGACAAACATACTTCTTCAGTTGAATATTATCATATTTCATAGATTCCCCTCTTTTAAGGTCAGGATCATGGAACATGATGGTCTATAGAATTATGTGTCCAGGTTTAATCTTTTAGTATCCATTTTATTGTCCCTTCAGATAAAACTTCCTGTTTTTCTTTTCTTTCTAAGATCAAATCCAGCCGGGATCAGGCTTTGGCTGAGCGGTCCCTCAATGCACTTACCCAGTGTGCTGCCAGTGGAGATGGCAATATTCTAGCTCTTGCAGTGGATGCAGCTCGTGCAAGGTGAGCATGGGGGTCTTGGGAGGACTCCAGAAAATAAGAGTTTGGTCAGTCTAATTTTTCAGAGTGTACTCAACAACTAAACCATCGCTTCTGTAAACCCTTTTGAATCCAAAGGAAAGTAATGGAAACTACTAGAAACTTGGTACTAGTTTTTGTCAAGTTGTAGTACATTTACTGTGACAGAGATTAGTAATTGTGTGATTCGACTGTAGCTCAGATTTTTAGGTTGAGATCTGATGTACTCTCAATTATATCATCAAGGTTGTGTGTACAACCTTGTCAAAGTCTTTGAAGGAGAGGGGAAAGAGTTTTTGTCACGTTCTCACTTTCGAGGCATTAATCATGGAGCAACCAGAAGAATAAATAGTCCAATCCTAATTCTTTCTCTGCTGTTGCTAAGTAAGTCTGAAGTTGTAAGAGGAATACAGAGGGAAAGGGGAGGGGGAGGGGGAGGGAAGGGGAAGGGGAAGGGGAAGGGGAAGGGGAAGGGGAAGGGGTAGGGGAAGGGGAAGGGATGGCCAGAGCTTGCCCGTACAAGTGGTGTTTAGTTGCTGGTTTTCTCTTGCTATCTTGGCCTATTTCACACCGCTTTCTTCTGCAATCTGCCTGGTCTTGAGTCCCCTACTATCCCTGGGTGAAGCACACTGAAAGATGTATTGCTCATCCGAAACTGTCAGTGGTTCTTCTGCTCTGCTGGTTGGTATTGATAAATGGGCTTTGTTGAGCTGACTTCAGATACTTATGTACCTGTAACTTTTAGGTCATGTAGTCTTTGTGTTGGTTGACAGATATTATAAAGGGATTACAATGTAGAATTGCACCAAGAATCCCCTTCATCTATGTATTCTTAGGAAAGATGATTTCAGAGTATCTTTAAAACATTCTTGACTTTTACAGCTTATTTTTATTTATTCACAAAATATTCTACTTGTATTGATTATTGAGCTAAAGATGTAGTTACTTATTATAAATATATTAACATAAGTAGCTAAACATGAAGCTATTTATTGTAAATTAATGCTCTTACTGGAACCTCTTTTTAAAATTGTAGATGTACAGTTGGAGAAATCACAGATGCTTTGAAGAAAGTATTTGGTGAGCATAAAGCTAATGATCGTATGGTGAGTGGAGCATATCGGCAGGAGTTTGGAGAAAGCAAAGAGATCACATCTGCCATCAAGAGGTACTGTGTGAGCATTAGTGAGCTTGGCTCTCATTTTCATTTTAGTACAATTCCCTTGAGCCTGCTGATGGCTCAGTATTCCTTTTACTTGTGAAATACACTAGCTAACATTTTTGCTAATCTGTTATTCTTATAAACTCATAATTATTAAATTAAATATGTATATTGTATAGCTGATATATAATAGATGATTAATCTATAATTTGTAAAATCTGTTACATAATTTATTATCCATAACTAATGTTATTCATAACAATCCTGTGCCAGTATGTGAAGCATTGATATTTTGACAAACAGTGGATTGAATACACAGTGGAGATCCCATTGGGTTATAATGGTGATCATCCCTGTCTCCCGCAAGTATTGCACCTAATGATGCTGTAGCCATGGTCACAGTCATGTGTTTACGGTGATGCTGTTGTACTCCTGAGTTCCCTGCCAATTACACAGGAGTATAGCTCTTACCCTCATGGACACTACATAACAATTAGTGATAACAAACAATGCTGTTACTCACTGGCTGTACTTTTCATTTTTTTTAAAGTGTGTTCTTCCTAATGGTAAAAATGGTGTACTGCAAAATAGTATGCAGGTAGTAAGCGGCCCACATGCATTCTGTTTACTGTAGCTCAATTGTACCATTTTTTCCTGAAATTTACTTAATTTTCAACACTTGGAGGAACAGAAAGCTATAGTGCACGCGCATGCGCGCACGCGCGCGCACACACACACACACACACACACACACACACACACACACACCCCCCACAGAGCCTAGATATATAGTAGACTGTACCACTGAGCTTACGTATATTGTATAATGTTTGGACATTGACAAAACCACCTCATGATGTGATTCTCTGAAGATGTCCACCAGGACATTTAATAATTTAATAACTCA
Organism: Rattus norvegicus; assembly: GCF_021556685.1. NCBI lineage: Eukaryota > Metazoa > Chordata > Mammalia > Rodentia > Muridae > Rattus > Rattus norvegicus. The sequence continues at coordinate 35,129,964 of NC_141542.1, read as the reverse complement.
TGGCTATAATGAGTTACATATAATTATGAAATAGAGTAAATATGGGCTAATGAGAATTAAATTAAATATTTAAGCTAGTATTTATTTGGCAAAATGAATATTATTTTTACCTTGCACCATAGTCGCCATTAGGTGTTTCTTATTTAAACACTCCTTTGTGTAACTAATGCTAATGGTGCTTCAGATCCTCCAGGTAGAGACCTTGCAATCATATGACCATAAACTTTCATGTTTTCATAACTTTCTTCACATGGTTCACTTGCTTGAAGAGTTAAAACTTAGTTTTCGCATTTGAAAAGTAAACACCTATAAACACCTGTCTGCTTCCTGTGCCAAGAGTCAAGTCGGTTTTCATTGAGCTGACAGAGAGGACTAGTGCGACTGTCTGGCATGAAGCTGCAGCGTGGTTTGTTTCTTGGATGTAACACTGGCTTCTGAGCGATTGGTGTTTTCATCTCTAAACATTCTTCTAGAAACTGCATTAGCATTTATGCACTGTGTAAATGTTAGATCGCCAAGGTAAAAGCCATCAAAAGGAATTTAAAAAAAACAACAAAAATTGATAAGAGATTTGTAGTGGTTGGTATAATTTGTCATTTTACACACACACACGCACGCAAACACACACATATACATTCTGATTATGTGTTATCACAATGGGCTGCATTAAATGTTATACTGGCTTCCCAGAATGCGTGTGGTAGTGTCCTTTTCCTTTCCACTTTATGGAACAGTTTGAGGACCATTTCTTTGAAGGCTCGGTAGAATTTGGCAGCGAACTATGGTCCAAACCGTTTCTTTTCGGGAGACTATTTCTGCTTTGAGTCCATCGCCTGCTGTGTATCAATCAGGTTTGACCTTTTGATTTAATTTTGGGAGCCTAGATGTTTTAGGGATTTATTGTTCTTGAGGCTGTGGGCTCACAGGCTGTGCAGTCTTTCAAATGTGGCTGTTAACAGGAGACAGCCATATTCAAGGTTTGAATGGCATTCTTTCTGTTAAACAGAGTCACTACTAAGATGTACAGCAGTGGGTGTCCTTGAAAGACTTATGTGGATATTTATGTGCATTTTAGGTCTTATATTTGGACAGCTAATAATTGAACTGTATTATTGCCTTTTAAAATGTTCCTAGAGTTAATAAATTCATGGAACGTGAAGGTCGCAGACCTCGTCTTCTTGTGGCAAAAATGGGACAAGATGGCCATGACAGAGGAGCCAAGGTCATTGCTACAGGCTTTGCTGATCTTGGTTTTGATGTGGACATAGGCCCTCTTTTTCAGGTATGCGGCACATTTAGAAAAATAAAAGATAATAGCCACGATGATGTTTTTAAAGTTGTTTTTTTAAAAACCCAACAAATTCTGCATTTTCTAATGTATATTTTCCATTTAATTTATGATAAAAATAGAGCCAAATTCATGATAGCTCAAATTTTTATAAAACGACATATAAATTCAGAATAAAGTTTTTTTTGTTAAATTATTTTCTTTATTTACATTCCAAGTGTTGCCCCAGAATGAAATTTTTATCAGGCTTCAGAAGGTGAAGAGTACTTTAAGAGGCTTTATTAGTGTATTCTTTGAGATTGGTATTTTATAGTCCATGAAGATTACCTTGAATATTCCTGGGGGAAGTTGTTTGTTCTAACTTATACTTTATTTGTAAATTCCAGTGCCAGAGGCGAATGCAGGCCTGGTGTTCATTGTATCGGTAGTGTCAATGTTACTCAAAATCCTAAGATGAGGAAGTACGATAGTCAGTCAGAATCCCCGGATGTTGATAGAAGTGGCACAGTGCTTTGCTTCACCGTTCCATTGTAATAACCAGATCGATCTCTGCTTCTGTGCTCAGACTCCCCGTGAAGTGGCGCAGCAAGCCGTGGATGCAGATGTCCATGCTGTGGGTGTCAGCACACTCGCTGCTGGTCATAAAACCCTCGTTCCTGAGCTCATCAAAGAACTTAGTGCCCTGGGACGGCCAGATATCCTTGTCATGTGTGGGGGTGTGATCCCACCACAGGTATTCTCTTTTCTGTACTCTTCTGCATGTGCATACATGTACATGTGCCCGCACGTACATACGCACACATGAGGTTTGGCTTACAGTTGTTGGGTGAGGGGTTACTTACAGAATCAGGGATGACTCAAAGGCAGCTCCACCACAAAAGCCCGGTCTGCGGTTCTTGGGTAGCTCAGGAGCTCAGAACAATCCCCGCCTCACAGCTCTGGTGGCCAGTCTCTTCCGGCAGCTGCTCATTGCTTCCGCAACCTTGCAGTGGGATCCTTGGGAATCTTGCAGGTTTCAGCCATTCCAGACTTGTGGATTTTGTTTTCTTTTGAGTCATAGGAACCTCTCTGCCTCTTCCCTTAAGGAAGCTTTCAGTAATTCAGAGGCAATTGCTATGTAAAACAACACACACACTCCACACACCATGATGTGTATGTACCAGACTGAGATTATAGATAACATGGATCTAACACACACACAAGCATATGTACACACAGATACAACGACACACATAGACAGAGAGAGAGAGGGAAAGGGAGAGGGAGCGATGCAGTCAGAGTCAGAAGGCAGGCAGACAGACAGATAACATAGACATGTTTCTAAGGATGAATTTGCTTTAGCTGTAGAGGCAAATTGTATCCTAGATCTTACTTGGTAAACTTTGCAGACAGTGCACACTATTGTTTTCTATTAACATTATATTTTAATTCATTATATAACATTTAATTTAATTAATTTAACTCTTTACAAAAATTCTATGAGAAACTCTTAGGAACTTATGATAGTTATCTATCATCTTCATATTCAATGAGCAGTGGCAGAAGGATTCAGATAAGAGCAATAGGTTTCACAATAGAGAGAGAAAAATGCTGTAAATATAGTCTGTCCCCCAACCCTCAATAGTGGTATAGTGGCTTCAGAATGGGTTTGTTAGGTAGCTGCATCGGTTAAAACATCACTCATCCATTTCTTCCATAACCCACCCTCGATTGTTGCCCCACCTCAGAGTTATATCATTTGCATAGCTTTACAGAATTCCTTTACTAGTGAAGCCACTTTGATTGACATGAGTGAAAAATACCCTATTGCTTGCCCACGGAACCAGCTTGTCCTGGATACTACAGGCTACAGGAGAAGGAAGTAGATATTTTAACAAAAATACGAGATCTCTTTGGAAAGGAGAAATAGATGTGAAGTAGCAAACAATGGTATTAGTTGATTATTTATGAGCTGAAAGAACACCGTCCTGTGTTATACTACTGATGGTTTAGAAAAATTAAGATGCAAAAGGGGCTGTCCCCAACCAGGCTTCCACTGGTAACCACTTTTTCTTTTTAATTAGGGTTAGGAGAAAAAATGGATGTGAGTGTGTATGAGGCTTTCAGAAGCAAATGTTTGTAGGCACTGCAAAGACCTCACCTCAGCATCCATTATTAAATAGAGTTTTGCATCTAGATGTACAAACTTTATTCAGAAAAAAGAATATCAAGTTTATACAGTTTTAGGAAATGAGAAAATCCATCTGTATGAGACTGAGCAATTGGTGATGATGCAGTGAGTGGCTTCCACACTTCTGTCTTCCTATATCGAAAGCTTTTAATGTGATCTAGTCAACACGGAAACACCTTAGTCAATATGTTTCTATTTTCATAAGTGTACTTTATGCTTTGGAAAAGAAAGAAACTATTTGTATGGTTTTTATTTCTTTAGATGCAGGTATGAGTACATTAGCCAGATTCTGACAAATGCCTGTGCTCCAGCAGTCCTGTGATGTCAGCCGCAGGCACACCTGTGATGTCTGTCAGTCACAGCACACCTGTGATGTCAGCCGCAGGCACACCTGTGATGTCTGTCAGTCACAGCACACCTGTGATGTCAGCCGCAGGCACACCTGTGATGTCTGTCAGTCACAGCACACCTGTGATGTCTGTCAGTCACAGCACACCTGTGATGTCAGCCGCAGGCACACCTGTGATGTCAGCCGCAGGCACACCTGTGATGTCACAGCACATGCCACCACACTTTGCATGTGGGCTGTTATTCATTAGGATTGCCTATCTGTGGGATAATGAATGTATCTTGTGGTGATGGAAATTCTAACACATAAGCTCTATGGTATAGTATTAAAAGGTAGGAGTTAAACTAATTAAGCCCTAGGAAATAGTTGGATTGATATAAGAGTTGAGAAAAAAATCAAATATGCCATTGCTGGTATTTTCAAGAAATATATTTAAATTTACATTAAGTTTCTTGGTAGAGTCACTGAGGCCATCTTTAACTGTTTTCTGTAATTTACAGTCTGAACACGGCTGCTTCCTATGGTACACTTCTGTGTAGCATGGGTAGCCTTTACTAGGGAATGAGAAGGATCAGACCCCATATACTACTCACTATGAGTTATGTAGCAGGTACCTAAGATAGCCAAGTTTCAAAGTGAAAAAATTATTCCCACTCAGTTTTAGAGAGTTCAGTCCATTGTTTATTTTCCTGCTGCTTTTGGAAGTCTACATTATAAGAAGGAGAGCACAGAGAACGAAAAGTATTGCCTCAGGCTCCAGCATGAAAGATAAAGAAGAATTCTTAGGCTTGTGACCCAAGACCCCTGGTAGATCCCACCTGTTTGGATTCAGCACCTTGTAAACAAGCACAGGACTGGGCCCAAGCTTTTGACGTGCAGGCCTTTGGGGAACTCTGATCAAACGCTAGTTCAGGGAGTATGAGAAGTGCTCCTGGTGCTTAGCTTAGGACTCTTTAGTTACTGAATTAGAAAGTATTAACACCAAGTGCTGAACCCAGCAGATGTAGCCTTTCCTGATATAGTGTTTACAGTTTCTGTAGTGTGATGAAACATGCTCCATCATCACTACTTTGTGACTCAGCCAGGATCCTCATCTCTTGGCATCATTGTCCTCAAGTGCTTAAGCTGACTGAGTGACTGCATGGACTTTTAGTTACATTTTAAAGCATGATTTTCCTGGCCTGGTGTGTGGAAGACATTGGGAAGTACCTTTTTATTTGGAAATAGTTTTAAGTTAATAACTAAGGTACAAAAATAAAAATGGCATAAACACTATTTGTGTGCCCTCTGCCTACATTCAGGTATTCCTAATTTTACTACCCACTAAAGGTACATTTAAGGGACCTACTAAAGCCTATGTAAGACTTTGTAGGTCAGCCCTTCTTTTGGGTATCAAAATTTCAGAGTACTCCACAGCCCTGCCGTTTGAATACCCCATTCCCAGTTCATATCTCAGATGTTAGGATAGCACCATGGAGCACCACTTTCTTAGGAAACAGTAATGTGTTAGCCTGTTCTTAACTTGGAGATGATTGCTACCAAATGCTTCAGTCATTCTTACAAGCTCTTAACACATAGCACTTGCTGTCTCGGTCAGTGATGTGTTTTCAGTACTTAGCGGTCCAGTGCTGGGGATACAAAGATGATTGGACATTATCTCTACTCTCAGAAATTCAGGCAAGAAGGACACAGGTTTAGGAGTATATGTTAAATGCTGTTGCATAATTCTTAGCATTGGAGGAGCAGTACAAAGGTAGGAAGGGGTCCTTGGTGGATAATTCATGTGATTGGTAATTTATTGCCTAATTTTGATCATTTGAAAACTGGGAAAAGATCTGTGTTGCAACAGTTAAATATAGGCCAGACTATCTGTCCTGTATGGGGTCAAACCTCAAGGCACATACTAGATTCAGTGTTAGTGCTGAACATGTTCTGATGCTAACACAGCCTAAAGCTTGTTGGAGAACTCAAGCCCCAGGAATCCTTACACACTGTCACTAAAATAAGCTAATGACTGCAGTAGCAGAACAGAAAAACAACAACAACAAAAACAAAAACAAAAACAAAACAAAACAAAACAAAACAAAAAGACAAAGAAAACAAAAACCTAGTCTTCATTAGCAGAAGTGATTTACCATGAGGCCAGCATTCACTAGGGAGAGGTATATTTCTAGGAGGAAGTAAATTGACTTTTAAAGTCAATGACATACCATTATAGTAAGTTTAACACATAGAACAATAAGCAGTGAAGATTTAGAGAAAAAATAGGTTTTAAAGCATGGTTCCCTCCTTGTTTAGGCTACATAGCTTCACAAATAACACTGGGCAGATTTCTGGTTTAAACTTGGGGTGTGTGTTGGAGGTTGGTCTGGTACTGCTATGTATTCCGTGCTAAATCCTGGCCCCCAAGACCTGGTTGCCTCTGACAAGGAGATCCTCACATACATGAAGTGATGCAGTATAAACCCTGCTCCCCAGTTTAAAGTTAATTGGTTAATAAAAGGCTAGAGCCTGCGATTGGGCACTAGGAAGAGAAAGGTGGGATTGAGGATTGAGTGAGGGGATTTCAGGAGAGACCAAAGAGAAGGAAAAAGGACAGGAAGGGAAGAGAAGGCCACCATGAGAGGAGATGGACCATGAGCACATGGCCAGGAGAAACAGCAAGTAACAAGGGACATATGGCTGAGATGTGTGTTGGAATAGCTCTCTCACCTGCCCAATCTAGGCCTACATCTTATAAATAAAATACTAGGCCTGTGTGTTTTTTATATGGACTGGCTAGAACATATAATTCCTTTTATAGTCTGATCTCAGTGCTGCTGGTTTTTAGCTGCTTCAGTGAAGGAAGCTCCACAAACAGGGTTCCAGCTGAGAAAGCTTTGGGTGCGCGGACACACACACATATACACGTACACGCTCATACATACATGCACATATGTATAAAATATTTCTTTGCATTTGAAATAATGTTTATTTTAATCAAGCAAATTTGTTCAACAGGATTATGAATTTTTATATGAAGTTGGTGTTTCCAACGTATTTGGTCCTGGAACCCGGATTCCCAAGGCTGCCGTTCAAGTGCTTGATGATATTGAGAAATCTTTGGCAGAGAAGCAGCAATCTGTATAACATCTGGACCTTTAGTTATGACCAAAGAAAGTAGTAGTCAGACTATGTCTACAGGTAATCCCAACATCTGTTAGTATGCTTGCTTTAGAAACCGTATATTAAAGGACTCTGATTATAAATGTGCAATCATGCCAACACACGTGTTTAAAGAATCTGAGTTATAAAAAAATCTCTGAAAATCATCTAAACCAAATATTTTTCAAGTACATTATTTTAGAAATTAAAATGGTATACTGCTTTGAAATAGCTAATAATACAATTCTTATAAATAATTAAACTTTTGTTTTGTCCTTTGAGATGGGGTCTCACTATGTAGCTCTGGCTGTCTTGGAGCTCACTCTCGCCAGTCTGGCCTCAAACTCACAGAGACCCACCTGCCTCTGCATCCCTAGTACAGGGTTAAAAGGTATGTGCCACATGCCCAGCCAATAATTAAACTTTACATTTAAAATTTTGGCTGATTCTTTCTTCAATTTAAGTGTTGATTTGAGTACTAGAAACTCAAGTTTCTGTGTTAATATATTAATAAAATAATAACATTTATCTTATAAGAGATAGTGGATGGTATTTATGGATGGCAATAGACTGGGGTTATGATCCTCAGCCAGATCTACTATTGCTTCAATAAAAGTAGTATTTATCATCTCCTGTACAATGGAGTAGAGGGCATGGCAGTTATGCCTTCCAGGATTGCTTCAACTCCTTCTCAGCATGGGAGTGATATTGCCAATGTCAGAGCTGACCCCAAATTCTGGAAAAGATGTTTGTGAACACTTCCCTAAATGAAGTGCTGATGGACATAGGAATTTGCTATAATGGCAATCTAAGTCTATTACACAAAATAAATGAATTTTCAGATCTAGAAACATGCTTATCTGTATAGATTTTTTTTATGAAAGATGTTACAAAAATAAAGATGGTCTGAAGAACCCTTGTAGTGTGATGTTAAGAAATGTACTCATTGAAGGAAGAGAATCACTCTGTGTTAACATAAGGTATTCAATGAAGGTAAGCTGAGCAAAAGGATTCTTTGGTAATTTTCTACATTGTAGATCAGATAATAGTGTGGAGGAAAAATCATATATTGTTGTAGAATTAATACACTGTACTATAATATTGTTTTCAGAACATGATTCTTGGGGAGGGTATCATGATTATTGTTTCCATTTTAAAGAAAAGCAGTTTGACTTCTAGGTCAGCAATGTATTCACTTTGTCATGTACTCACTTATGTACTGTGTATAAAGAAATACATATTCAATAAATGTGATGTTCCTATCATGTGTCATCCAGCACTATGTGCTGGTGACATGGCATATACTGTGTTTTATATATCTACAATTTCTGTTTGATTACCACTTAGAAAAGAATAGTCGTCAAAAGCTACTAGATATTATGTTTATCAAGTGTTTTTTACCTGAACTCCAGGTAATAGTCAATAATCTTACCATTTGAGAATGTGTTTCCCAAAGTCCCAAGAAGCATGACGCTTAGGTGATAAACTTGGTCTTACTGTAGGTTAAGTGTATATCATTATATGTAGGAAACACCAACATTTAGATGTACTATTTGTTTCAGAAAATTCCAAAGGAAATACAATTCTGTCACTTTTTCTGCTTTTAGATCAAAACATCTGGGTTAACTAATAAGCACTTTTGGAATTAGACAGTGACCAAGTATGAAAAGCAAGCGAATGTTCCATAGTCACCACAGATTACACAAGAGGAAAAGATTAGGAAGGCATTTGCTATCCTTACGCCTTCCTGATGGGAACTGGAATCAAAATAGAAAATTTAGTGAAAATTATAAAGCACATTCAAAACATAATGCCAAGAGGATTTACCTTCCTAAGATCCCCGAGTCACAGGTCCTCTCACCAGCTGCTGAAGTGTTCAAAGACACATCTCTCATCACAGGTTGGTTTGTGAATTGTTGTGGTGTGGGCAAAGGTGATGAAGACATATGCCATGTGGCATAGAACACGAATCTTTAAGTGTTTACAGACAAAAGGTAAACAGATCAGTGAGAAACAGCCGACCCTTGCACACACGGCATGGAACTGCAGAGAGAAGAAAACCTCCGTAAGTCAGGGTTTAGCAAGAAGAATCAGTGGGGGAGCGATGTGCCTTATGATTTAATACGAGGAACTGACTTATTAACACAACTGAACCTACAAAAGACCACAACGAGGCAGCTGCCTCAGCCACAGACATGCTCTCTGCCAGGGGGCAGTGAGGAAAGGAAGCAGTGCGTTTACAGAGAACAACCGCAGATGCAGCCTCCCTGTGGTGTCTGTGGAGAAAAGGTTTTCAGCCGCTCTGAGTGGGTCAGATGACTCACTCAGGATAACCACTCATTTGATTAAAGCCTGAATAAGAACTTTAGTTATAAAATCCTTCTCAGTATCATCTAAGGATTCAGAAATGATTGACTTTATGTATGTGCATGCATGTCTGTGCACGTGTCTGTGTGTGTGTGCGTGTGCGTGCACGCGTGCGTGTGTACCTGTGTCTGTGTGTCTGCGAGTGTGCCACAGAACTGACTATTTTTATGTTTCTACCATAAAGTGACTAACCCTGGAGGCTACCTAACTGGACATACACAGTATTAGCAGTTAGAGGATGCTTTCATGTTCCTGTATGGAGAAAGGCACAGGAACCAGAGACTCACACATGTCTGTTTTCTATCCAACATGGCAGCCCACATGTAGAAACAACAGATATATGTATTTGGTGGTATAAAAATTGAAGGAAAATGACACTGAAACTGATTAAAATTGGTTCCCTCCAAGGTATTTGGAAATGCCCTTTCTTACAACTAGTCAATAAAAAGTACTCCTGTTCTCAGTGGTCCTTTATGAACCTCTCACTACTGGGGTTTTGTAAGAAAGTGATGTTAGAATCCAGCCATGTCTCAGCCCTCCTTCCACAGATACTCTATATATCGAGATCCCCTGTTGAGGCATTACAGGCAACCATGCCTGGATTTCTCACTAGGGAAGCTCCTTCACAACTCCTGCTCCCTATCATCTTTCTGCCTAGGAACCAGAGAGCCTGGCTGCAAACTCTTGCTGTGAAACCTCCCATCAACAGAGAGCTGTAAGAACAGGCCTCCACTTCTACCCACAATAGTGTCTGTCCTGAACTCTCCTCAAAGCCCTCAACATATTTTGCCTCTGTCTTGTCCGTAGCATTAATAGTTTTTCTAATAAACTGTTGGTTCCTCATAGTCCTTCTAGATATTTTCTGGAAAACTGCCTCATTTAAAACCTAATAAGTTTGGATAGGGATAACGTCTTTCATGACACAGAATATGCACAATGTTGCCTTTCCTTCTCAAGACTGAGTTAAAGAATGTATAAGTAGCTGGATTTCAATTTATTCTTTTTTTACTTTTAAATTTTTTTAGGAAGAGGCAAGAATAGCTTTTTACATATTAATGGGGCTTCAGTATGATGTTTTGTTAAATGCACAATTGTTTCATGATTCTAACAATGTAATTAGCATATTCATCACCTTGAAGTTACTTAATTCCTTTATGACAAAGTCATAAAAATTCACTTTTAAAGGTAGTTTTAAAAGGTTAATTTTATAGAAATTGAGAGAAGAGCAGGTTTGCCAAGGCTGAGGAGAGTCGGGATAAAGGATAGAAGTTGTTTAAACAACAATGCTACCAATGAGTTGTGGGCTTTATGGCTTCATTGTTGAATGGTTTCTGAGGATTTGACTATAAAGCCTTTTTTTATTTATTTTTTAAGTATGGAATAGAGTTTATTTAGGGAAAGGGGAGGGGAATCAAGGGGGTAGTAGAAACAAGAGAAAGGCAGAGAGAGAGTAGAGGAATAGAGGCTGGCAGTGAACACATGGAGAGAGACGGGAGAGGGGAATGGAGAGAGAAGGGACAGAGGGAAGAGGGGAAGAGAGCAAGAGCCATAAAGCCTTTTTGAATGCTGTCTGTGGGAAGATCAAACTATTCCTAGTCCCATGCAAATATTCCCTTCGCTAGTTTTTCCTTGACGTGAATGCTACAACTTCCGTGGGCAGAGAGGTCTTCCTTGGCATTTTTCTCTTTGATAAGTGACTCTTTGATACTCTTCCCTGCAAGTCCTAGTCACCTTTACCTTCTGATCTCTGACCTCTGCTCCTTGGCTCTATAACACGGACACACTCTGCATATGTTTAATTTCCTATACAGTGTGAGTACAAGACGGCCTCCAAGCAGTAGAGTAGACCTAAACAAAGTGATAACGGCCATGGCAATGGCAAAAGTAAACACTACACAAACAAGACGGGATGCTTACTTTATAACATTTACAAAACTTAACTCAAACTGACCCAAATATAAAAATAAGAGCGAACAAGGGATGACTGAACTTGGCTGTAGGCTGTTGGATGTGATATCAAAAGCACAGGCAACATAAAAAACATGGAAAATTTTACATAAAAATTGAAAATTTGTGCCTCAAAGTACAGTACACAAGAAATGAATAGTCGCATAATGGAAGAATGTTTACTGTAGTGTGCTTTTATAATACCTGATCTCCAGAATATATGTAAATCTCCAGCAAAAGAATGACCATCCAATTTAAAAGTAGGCAAAGGGGATGGTTAAGGTTAAGGTTACCTGCTGCTCTAGCAGCTGGATTCTGTTCCAGTACCCACATGGCAGCACACAATGGTAACTACAGTTCCAGTGGGTCAGATGCTCTCTTCTGGCTTCTGCAGCACCAAGCGTGCACATGGTACGTACATACATAGATTAAAAATAAATCTGAAATAATGAAAATAAAAAGTGGACAAAATTTGAGAGGGATTGAATCTGGGAGGGATTCGGAGGAATAGAGGGAGGCAAGTATCACAAAATACATTGTATGCATACATGAAATTCTCAAGGAATTAAAGATGGTTTTAAAAAGAGTTCGCTAAGGACTTAAGTAGATTTCTCTTAAATTCTGTAGATGTCCAAAAGCACCCATAAAGATAATCACTCTCAATATGCCTTAGTTTTTAAGTGAATGCGAATAGACACCAAGCATTATTTCATCCCTCCTATAAGAATGTCTCTTTCATGGTTAAAACCAAGGGAATGAACAAATGGCTAGGATAGGGGGAATTTGGCACCCTGTGCATTTCCTGAAGGAATTTACTGGGGTTCATTTGTTGTGGAGAACAATCTAGGTCCTGCACAAAACTAAGCATGATTACCATATTGTCTAACAGTTGCAATTCTAGTTGTATACGTCTTGCTTTTTAATGTTCTCAAAAGGTGAATGCAAGGGTTCAAACACATAACTTGTATAGCAATTGTCATGGCCTGTGTCTCCTCAGCCTATAGCCTATATTTTGAATATTGACATTGTGATGGAATTTAGGGATTAGATAAGGGAATCACTGTCCATTCTCCATGCTGGAATATATGTCTTGATAAGAACAGACCATAGGCTCTTGCTCCTTGCTCTTGCCCTCTTCCCCTTTGCCCCTTCTATCCCTGTTCCCCTTCCCCACTTCTCTCCATGTGCTCATGGCTGACCTCTATACATCTCTTCTACTCTTCTTCTATCATTAAACCTTTCTACATGGAAAAATAAGAGACTGTAGATCCTGATCCTTGTCAACACACCTTTAAGGAGGCAGGCACTGGCTTTAATACATCCCTCAATGGAGGCTCACATGTTGATCTCTCACTACTTCTAAAACTGAAATTTTCTATTGGGCTTACAGGACATTATTTTGTTTTAGCAATCTGACAGGTTGACACTGGCTTCATAGTCATAAAAGTCAAAAGGCAGAAACAATCCAAGTTTCTGCCTACTGAAAAATGTGGCATATATTTACGATGAATTGTTTGACCTAAGCTAGAAAAGCAATAGTAGTGCATGCTGCAAAGTTGAACTAAAAGGCATTGTGCAAAGGGAAATGAGTGAGTCACAAAGGGCAGATACTGTATGCTTCTACCTATATGAGATTCCTAGAGGACTTACCTGCACAGAGATGGAGATGGTTGTGGAGAAGGTTGGTGATTACCAGAACCTGGGCAGAGTGGAGCAGGGAATAAGACTGTCCCTGTAGAGTTTCAACTAAAGAGAATGGAAACATTCCCGGAGGTGTAAGGTGGTGTTGATTACACAATAAAATGACCACATAAAAAGCTATGTAGCTGTATATATAAACTTAATTGATAGAATCAATGAAGTGCATTTCACATTTTACCATATTTATGCATTAAGGACAATACCTGGCATATGGTACAGTCTTTAGTCTAAGTATGGGTGGTTCTTTTAAACTGTTTATTTTTATGTGCATGTGGGTTTTGATTATATTTAGGTTGGTACACCACTTGTGTACCCGGTGCCTGCAGAGGTCAGAAGAGGCTGTCAGATCCCCTGGTACTGGGGTTACAAATGCTGCCACGTAGGTGTTAGGAACCAACTGCAGGTTCTCTGGAAGAGCAGCTGGTGCTCTTAACTGTTGAGCTCTCTATCCAGCCTCTATTGTACTGATCTTATTGTATCTCCCATTGCTGCTGTTCTGAATAAATAAACGGAAAGGTCTGAATCACAGAAGAAAGGCAGGGCTAGATCATTTAGAAGGGTTACAATTAGAGGATCTGAAATTTTTATTGGATATTTTATGTATTTATACTTCAAATGTTATCCCCTTACTCGGTTCCCCCCCTCCAGATCTTTCCTCCCCCTGCTTCTATGAGGATGCTCCCCCTCCCACTCATCCACTGCTACCTCACTGCCCCGGCATTCCCCTACACTGGAGAAAGGAGCCTTCATAGCACCAAGGGCTTCTCCTCTGAATTTTTATTCTAGAGCTTGCAAATAGCCGCATACAATTTTAACTCGGTAAATATTAAGAAGGCTCATGTTGCATAGCACAGCAGCAGTGCATAGGCTGCTTTTTATGGACACAGGAGTGAAGATAAGAGTTGAGAGTTTATAGGGATGTTACAGACATTCTAAGCCTGTAAGCTTATCTACTTAGGTACAGCTTGGAGATGGCAGTGATGGAGAGGATGTAGCCATATTTTGAAAGAAAGACTTGTAGAAAGTGAATTTTATCTTCAGAAAGATATCTGCCCACATACTGTATTTGTTGTGTGAAACCTGCTCTCTCTCTCCCACAACCAAGTTTGCTTTTCTGAAGATCTTTAAAAAATGGAGTATCTTTTATCTTTCTTTGGCACTTTCGTACATACACAACACTCCCAATTTTCCCTCTCAACCCTCAGACATCCCAACACATCCTTTCCCTTCTATCTCACTCTTTTGATCCTCCCCGATTTTATGATCGAAAACACAGATATAATGTTAAAATGAAGGAAATTGAAGTTGTGGAATTCTCATGGATTAATACTAGAACATTGTATGCACTCTGGCTTTTGAGCACATGAAAATAATATCCTTTACGATGTAACTGATGATCAACCTTAGTTGTCAACTGGGTGTTTCTGTGAAGGGGGAACCTTAATTGGGGGTGGGGTGCTTTAATTAGGTTGACTTGTGGCCACTTCTGTGAGGCATTTTCTTAATTGCTAGCTGATGTAGGAGAGCCCAGCACAGTGGGCAGTGCGATCCCTGAGGAGATGAGCTTGAGATACATAGGGAAGGTCACTGAGCATGCCAGAGGAAACAAGCCAGCAAATGACCTTACTCCATACTTGGCTTTGTTTCAATTTTGCTTCAGGCTTCTTCATTGGAACTCATAAGAAGCTGGATGAACTCTCTCCTTCATACCGTGGTGTTTAACATAGCATAACACAGCAACAGTAAGCAAACTTGCACTATGGTGTGTGTGTGAGTGTGCGTGTGTGTGCGTGGGTGTATGTACATGGTTTGACATGTGCATGTAGAGGTCAGAAAACAACTTTTAGGATCAGTTCTTGTCTTAATCCCTATGAGTCTTGGGAGCAAAGTCAGGTTGTCAGGCTTGCAAGTGCCTTTATTGGCTATGTCTGTTAAATTTATGACTAAGGAAGATGCCCCCAGCTTTTAGAAAATTTTTAAAAATTTTTATTAAATGTATTTATTAACTTTACAACCTAATATCAGCTCTTACTTTCCTCCCCATACCCATTCTCACAAGTCCTTGCTCCATTCTCCTTAGGAGGGGAATCCCCATCTGTGTGTCAACCCTCCCCTCAACCCTTCACCCCCATACTCCAACCTTTACCCCGCACATCAAGTTGCTGCAGGACTAGGCACATTCTCTTCCACTGAGTTCAGACAAGGCTGTACATTTAGAGTGCGGGATCCACAGATAGACAGGCAGGTAACAGGCTCAAGGACAGCCCCTGCTATGGTTGTTTGGGAGACCTGCATGAAGACCAAGCTGCTCATCTGTTACATATGGTGCAGGGGACCTTGGTCCAGCCCTTGCTTGCTCTTTGGTTGGTGATTTAGTCTTTGAGAGTCCCAAAGGGTTTAGATTAGTTGACCATTCATTTTCCTGTGAACTACTTGTCCTTTTTGGGTCCCTCAATCTTGCTCCCAACTCTTCCATAAGACTCCCCAAACTCCATCTAATGTTTGAGTGTGAGTCTCTGCAATTCTTTCTATTGGCTGCTGTATAGAGTCTTTCAGAGGACAATTATGCTAGGTTCCTGTGTGCAAGCATAACAGAGTATCATAAAATAGTGTTGGGGAGTGGTTCTTGCCCATGGATTGGATTCCAATTTTGGACAGTCATTGGTTGGCCATTCCCTCAGTCTCTGCTCGTTTTTTTCCCTGTACATCTTGTAGGTAGGACACATTTTGGGTCAAAGGCTTGTGGATGGATTGCTGTCCTATCCCACCACTGGGAGTCCTGCCTGGCTACAAGAAGCGACCACTTCAAGATCCATATCCCCCACTGCTAGGAATCTCAGATAGTTTCCTCCTTAGACCCTCTGGAGCCTCTCCCCATCCCAGGTCTCTGACACATCCTAGAGATTGCCCTCACTGCTCAGATGATCTCCCTTCTCTTTCCCTGACTCTCCCCATTCCCCTCCCCATCTCCTCTTCCACCAGTTCGCTCTGTTCATTGACCTCTGATGTCTATTCTGTTTCCCCTTCTGGAAAGATTCAAGCATCCTCCCTTGGGGCCTCCTTGTTATTTGGCTTCTTTGGGTCTGCTGATTATAGCATGGCTATCCTGGACTTTATGACTAATGTCCACTTTTAAGCGAGTACATACCATGCATGTCCTTTTGGGTCTGGGTTTCCTCACTCAGGATGATATTTTCTAGTTCCATCCATTTGCCTATGAAACAAATGATGTCCTCGTTTTTAATGGCTGAACAGTATTCCACATACAATATTTTCTGTATTTTCTGTATATTTTTCAATTGAGGAACATCTAGATTGTTTCCAGTTTCTAGCTATAATCAATAAAGCTGCTTTGAACATAAACGAGCATCGCTTCTCGGTCTTTTGGCTAAGATCAAGTGAGCATAGCTGAGCAAGTGTCTCTGTGGGATGGTAAAGCATCTTTTGGGTATATGCCCAGGAATAGTGTAGCTGGGTCCTCAGGTAGAAGTATTTCCAACCTTCTGAGAAACCTCCAAATTGATTTCCAGAGTGGTTGTACAAGTTTGCAATCTGACCAGCAGTAGAGGGATGTTCCCTTTGCTCCACAACCTCACCAACACGTGCTGTCCTTTGAGTTTTTAATCTTAGCCATTCTGATGTGTATAAGGTGGAATCTCAGAGGTGTTTTGACTTGCATTTCCCTGCTAAGGACATTAAACATTTCTTTACAAAAATGGCCATTTGAGATTCCTCTGTTGAGAATTCTTTGATTAGTTGTGTACCCCATTCTTTAATTTGTGCAATTTAGAATGCCAATATCTAACTTCTTAAGTTCTTTATATATTTTGGATCTGAGCCCTCTGCCAAATGTAGGGTTAATGTAGGTTACCTTTTCCCAATCTATAGACTGTTGTTTTGTCCTGATGATAGTGTCCTTTGACTTACAGAAACTTGTCAGTTTCATGAGGTCCCTTTTATTAATTAAATGCCTGAGCCATTGGTGTTCTGTTCAGGAAATTGTCTCCCATACTGACTAGTTTCAGGCTCTTTCCAATTTTTTATAAGTGAGAACCTTGGTGGAGGAGTAGGCTGTTCTGGGCCTGATGGGCAGGGTGAAGAGGTTAGAAGGTCAAGGAGTTTGCATGGGACTGTCTCTGATTGACCTTAGACCAATGATTTAACTTCTTAGATCACCTCATGGAGGTAAGAGTCACTCCAAGAGTCTTGTAGCTTATTTCAAGATACATTTGAGTGTCTCTGATGGAGATTTCCCCCTGAGTCTCATTGTGGTGTGGAAGTTGTGAAGTGGTAGGCTGCGATACGCCCCAAAGATTTGACCTCTAGCCTTAATCAGAAGTAATTTTTAAGTTGGATGGCTTAGAAATATTTTAAAAGATCCCTCACCCCAACACTCTCTCTCTCTCTCTCTCTCTCTCTCTCTCTCTCTCTCTCTTTCTTTGATTTTCAAAATCTTCCTCTTTTCTTTTTCTTTCCTGTAGGTGGCACTCTAAGCCCAGGATTACTCTTTTACTGTTTGTCATGCTACTACTCATTTTTGAAATTCTTTGCCCATAAGCACTGTCAGAAAAATGGCATTCCTAGTCCATTGTTTGGAGCATGTTTTGTTGGTAATTGCATATGAACTGTTCTTCACATGGTTGTTAAGGAGGTCAGTTTATTAGCACCGCAATTAAGATAGGATGGATTAATGTTGAATTCTGTTGTATAAACCCACTCTTAATTTACAAAGACTCATTTTAACTTACTAAATTTTCTTGAACTGTGCCATCTCATTTGAAATTTTTTACTGTGTTGAGTTCTTACTATCTACCATGAAACAAAACTATGAAATAGAGTCTGGTTTACACACTAATAATTACTTGGAAATACTTAAAAAGAGAAGTGCAGAAATAAAAAAATTGTTTCATGATGATTTTTTTTATTATTAAATCAGAGGCAATCTGTTTTCATTGTAATGTGTTTTTCTTTGACTGGTAATTTATAATTGTATTATATTTTGTAATTGTTAAATTCTAATATTACAGCTTTGAAAAATAAAAGAAAATAAGGATTGTCTTCTTTTTCTGCTGCTGTGACTTTTGGTTTTTCGAGGAAACTTCTCATTGTTGGCTTGAACTTCAGCCTCTTAAGTGTGAGATCACAGGTTTGTACCCCAAACATGACTTTCACTCTCTCTTAAATTTGCACAGTTGTAACGTCAATAACCTTATATGTCTGTGCAGACAGCTTTGTTTCTCAGTCTTCTTGGGAATCTTAAGCTTCGCCCACAGTTACTTAGAGGGGTTCAAGACCAGAACAGTGTGATGTTATCCTTAGGTTTCATGAACCATCGTTCTTTGTCAGTCTGTCAGACCATATGCTCATCAGAACAATATTAGTGACAATTTTCTGCCAGAAAGAATAAATCATTATCCAGACATTAAGTATTGAAGAACATAAAGCAGATGTTATTTGACATGTTCCTTTTGATTTAAGGCAATTATGCTTTTAAAAATACTCCCCATGATTATAAATATTCCTGGAAAAAGCTGAGTATGAGGTTGATTGTTTTAATATGTTTCTAAAGCCACTAAGGGAGTCACTACTAATTTTGAGATTAACTCCAGGGTGATATTTACATTGTCACCATGTACTGTAAGATCTGGCTGTCATTTTCTGTTTAATGAAAAGATGATAGAGACCCACTAACTTGTTTAGTAGAAAGACTGAAATAGTGCTTATGTCGTCTTTTGTAGAGGAGTTTTAGTGTAGTAACATGGCTGCTTTGGCAAGGAATCACACCCAAAGATATGATCTGGCCCGAACACAGACACACCCTGGATTGCAGTGTGTTCTGGATTAAATATAGACATACCATTAGTACCCACCTTCAATCCTTAATGATTAATGTAAGGTTAATTTGTAGAAGGAAGAAGCCATGTTTGAAAGTGATGTCTGATTGAGGGGCAGACAAATTGTTGAATCAGAGAAAGATTGAACAGAATGAGTCAGATATTGGATACGACCAACTTTCACAAGAACAAACAGGAAAGAGAGGTTACTTAAAGAGCCATGAGGGAGAGGCTCAGAGAGTTGTGTTCAGTTCAGTTCATCGAGTTCAGAAGCAATCTTTCTAAACAGAACAATTCACTCAGAAGCTGAGAGAAGCCAATTTGAATCTTTAGGAGTTTGAGCCAGAGCATCCGAGTTGAACCAGCCAACAGAAAGAGCATTCAGTCTCAGAGGCTGAAACATTCGGGGCCTAGGTTAGCAGACACAGGCTGGAAACTGAAGCCTTCAAGGGTCTGGGCTTGCAGAAGCTTTCAGCCCTCAGCCTAGGGATAGTTAGAAATGCTAAGGCCAAGCCGTGTATTCACAAAGCTTGGGTGCGGCTCTCATCTCATTCCTTCCTCTGAGAAAGTAAAAGTGACATTTATATTTACAATCTTTGAACAGTACAGCATGCAGTAAAAGCAACATAAAACATTTACCGCCTAGAAAATATTATATTTTCTGAGAGCCCACCCTGTATCGCAGTATTTAATATGTATTCTAGCCCCTAGAAATGTACTTCGTGTCTAGCTTCTAGAAATGAAAAAAAAAAAATGCATGCATGCCTCATGGTAACTATGACTACCTGACATGAAGGAGGTCTCCCTGGTGCTGTGGAAGTAGAGAAAGAGGAGCCAGTTTTCTCCTGTGGGATAAGGGAAAGCTTCAATGAAGACACATCTGGAGCTTAAACTGCAGGAGGGATACGGTAGGCAGAAGTGTGATGATATCCAGGAGAGATGTTCGGAAGCACAGCATGCTCACGGAAAAGAGCAGGTAGAGAGGAACATGTCATCCCCCAAAGTGGATGCGAGTGAAAGCATTTTCTAAGAGTTTTTCATTGTTCATTAACTTCTTATTCTGAAACAGCTTTGAAACTGGATTTCTTTCTGGGAGCTTGTTTATTTCACGTAGACCTATTACTGATTTATCAACATTTCTCTATTTCCAAAATATTTCTAACCTTTCATGATTTCTGTATTTTGTGTCTTTTTGTGTCTAAGGAGTTTGAGGATATTGAGGGATAATAGCAATCGGAAATGCCAGGGAAAATGAACAGAAACGTATTTTGCCTGCAGTTTCGTACGAATAGCCAATCCCTTTGTGCTTGGGAAGGTATTTTTCAGGCTATGGAATATGTCCAGCCTACTTTGTAGTCCATTGTAATTATTGAAAATATTGGTCATGTCCGAGCTGAACTCTTAATTTCAATCCATTTTGTAAGGTCCCTATGGAATCCAAGATTATTACACTAAATATATTACTGGTCACAGAGAAATTTTATAGGTAGCCTATAAACTAGTATTTTTTGGTTGAGAAAAATGGTTCTCAGTTATGCAGTTATGCTTATAAATATTTGGATAGGCAACATCAATCATATGGGCATTCTCATCCAAAATATGTGTATTGTCTTTAATTAATTGATAAGTAAGATGTTAAGGATCAGAAAGTAATTTATTATTTGTTTGTTTATTTATTTATCGCAAGACTTAATGTGCCCATTCTTCTAAAATGTCAGATCTTATCATGGAAAACACATTTCATTGTCTCTGAGATAAGTGTAGACTTGCATTTGTTATGTATCAAAGGATACAAACTCTACAATTGAATTTTTAATCAATCAGTTACTAAGCATGACTCTTCAGTGGAGAGGAAATATGAAGTAAAATGACGTCTGAGTTGCTGCTCAAAATGCAGTCACATGAATGGGAAGTTCTACTGCAAACTGACCTTAGGTAGACTGACTGCCTCTTTAGCCTCCTTAAAATGGAGCATGTACTATCTCTCTAACAGGTGTGTATAATCTGAGCTTTATTAGTCTACACAATAGGGTTTGATTTTGGTGACGCTGTAAAGGTCTTAGGGAAGTGAAACAGTAATTTATGTAGAATGTACAGATGAGCAGAGAAAAGGGGATTGGATCTTGCAGTAAGTTGGCACTATACACACACACACACACACCCTATGTATAGCTCAAGCTCCTGTTCTTTCTCCTACCATAATATTTGACCTCAAAGAAAGTATGGATTTAATGAGGCCATTTTGCTTCAAGTATCTGTAATTCCTAGTATTATGAAGAGAAACGACTCCTGAAGAGATTGAGAACAGGGCTTCTGTACTCCATCGGGACCACAGTAGAAAGGAAACAATGTTCTAAGAGATGTGTTCTAACACATCTCTATAGACATATTTTTCTTCTGTCAATTCATTTATTCTCAAATAATGTGAGATGGTTTTAAAGTTCCTGTTTGTATATATGTGCGCATGGGCATGTGGTGGGTATGTTTGAAGGTAATTTTGTCTGTGTGCTGCTGAACATACATGTTTGTAGCTGAAGGTGAAATATAATTCTAGGTTTGTATAGGTACAGTGGCTGTCATTTATATGATTTTGGTCCCAATGTGAAAATGAATTTCTCTTTCTCTTCCTTTGATCCAGGTTTCACTTTCTCATTGAGGCCCTTTGAAAAATAGTATCTCACTCTGTTGGCCAAATTTACTTTAATCTAGAAATTCTCCTGCCTCAGCTTCCCAAGACCTCAAATTGGAGCTCGAAGGCAAGCAGCAACATAAGTCCCACTGGGGACATCGATTCCTATTAATTTTTCGAACTAAATCAATGTGTGACTTAGTCAGTAGACAGATACAGGAAGTAGCTATCATTCAGCCACTAACTAGGATTTGGTTTGGGGTCAAATCCCTTACGTGTTCTTCTGAGCCTCCCTTTTTCTTACTATTTTGATATTTTCCTTAAATTCTCTCTACATAAGTGGGCACTGTAAAGAGAGCCAACTGAGAACATGTTAGCTTTTCTTCCCTTAGTGAGGGAATCATACCTGGGAGTTATGCAGCTGCACTGTAGACGTTTCACATGGGAAAGGAAACAAAATGAGAATTTTCACTTAGCATTGACTATGAGAGTGCTTACAGGACACCGATACCGGAGACATGGTATTTACTTAGTCGCTTTCAAGGTGTGGACTTGTAATTCACAGAACCTACAGCAGCACGTCCCAAGTTCGGTAAGTGAATTTGACTTGAGTCACCTTGTCAGTTTTGAAGCAATGTCATAAATATAAATGTCAAACTCTCCAGGGAAGGCAATGGATATGCCACTTTGCTAGCTTCCGCAAAACCCAATTTTCTGTGCAACCCCTGGTGCATTAAAAAAATAAAATTTAATACAAGAGTTGAAGGGTGTTTCCACCTTTTATTAGCTCCTGAGAAGAAGGCTGCTTCTAGTCATTCAGCCACTCACATCACAGCCACGGTTTCCACATTCCTATGCACCGAGCTCTTCTAGCTGCATAGCCAGCTAAATGACACCCAGAGGGCAGGTCCTTGAAGTGTTTGTTCAGGTGACCACAAATCTAGATTTGCCCTATTTCCTAGAAGGTCAGGCAATGCCAAAGTTTCATTTTTAAAAATTATTTCTGCCTTTGACATCTCTGATGAAATTTCTGCTGAGTGTAGGAAAAACACAGAGAAATTTTGAGTGGATGAAACGAAGTTATTGTCTTGGGGTTTATTTTGCTGAGCACACCCCAATTGTTCAAGACAGGAATTTGTGTTGTAAAGTCAAATCAACACAATTTTATAAAAAAAATAAAATTTACCGAAGATAGGATTAACTCCTACTTTTACTTTACAACTGCCAGAGAGAAAATCCTTGTCTGCTCTCTATGATTTTGTCCATTTCCAGACCCTCTCAGCTCTTTCCGGTTATAGATTCTTTACAACAACATTCCAGAAACAAAACCACTTAGAATTATAGATTAAGTTGGAGGAAAACTTAGAAAGATAAGGAAAAATCAGATCTGCTTTCAATAGATGTATTTTTGTTTAAATTCTGGGTAGGTCCTAGATCCCGGCATGTCTTGATTTACATGGTTACTGAAGATGCGATGGCCAGAACATAACAACCTGATATGAATAGGAGTGATTCAGGATCACCAAGGCAAAAGGCCTAATTGGAGTCAAAGACCCCAGATCTGCAAATCACTGTTCTCCAAGGGGTCTGCATGAAGCCATGAAAGAGTTCCCCCAACTCAGACTCCTAAAGATAGGATTTGGAGAATAGACTGTGGTATACTGGCCAACATTCATCCTGACTAATTAATATTCTTGTCCAATATTATGACTCTCAGTATAGTTCCGTAAGGATTCTGTTATGAGGGAATTTCCATTATCAGGGACTGCTTCAAGAAGAGGGAGAAGGAAGCTGGATAAAATACTGTGCTATACCAAAGACTATACATGGACTGACCCTGGGCTCCAACCTCATAGGTAGCAATGAATATCCTAGTAAGAGCACCAGTGGAAGGGGAAGCCCTTGGTCCTGCCAAGACTGAACCCCCAGTGAACGGGATTGTTGTGGGGAGGGCAGCAATGGGGGGAGGATGGGGAGGGGAACACCCATATAGAAGGGGAGGAGGAGGGGTTAGGGGGATGTTGGCCTGGAAACCGGGAAGGGGAATAACAATCGAAATGTAAATAAGAAATACTCAAGTTAATAAAGATGGGAAAAATTATAAAAAAATAAATGGCTGCATTTATTGGAAATGCTTTTTACCAACAACAACAACAAAAAAGAAAATACTGTAGTATAAAATACTGTAGGGAGGTTCTCAGTTGAACTAAAAAGGTGTGGAGGACAGAGGAAGAGCTGGAACAGAGGAAGGACTCGTGACATTTGCCTGGACTGCACTGGCCATTTAACCTTTAACCATCACAGGCATTCCAAGCAGAATGAGTTATGATGCCCACATACAATGAGAAACGAGGCTCAGCATGCTTAAATGGCTTTTCTGTCAAGCTGTGTAGTCATGAATTGAAACCAGGGGCATCGCCAGGGCTTGCTCCATTTCCACAGATGGCTGCTTCATTCTTTATGCTACCCCTGTCTTCTCTCTGAAGAGCTACTAAGGGCCTGAGCCAGGCTGTTATAGCAGGAGCCTCTCAGTCATTTGTGCTGTCACTGTTCAATTTAGGTTTGTTCCTCACGTGCTTACAGTATACAAGGACTGCTTCCTCCCTTTTTCCTATTCTCAGCTGCTCCAGATGACCCAGGGACTAAAAATGTCTCTTATCTGCACTAGGAAGCAAAAGAATCACGTTTATTTCCAGATTCATCTGCTTAGGGGATTGGGAGCCGACCATCAGGTTATTAGGGAAGGCGGGGTGATCCGATAATGATAGGGGCTGACTGAATTCCATGGGAACAGCCTGGATCTTCTAAATATCCGTAGAGGACATCAGTTATCTGTTTGTTCAGGTTCCCAAAGGTCAACACCGTGCAACTGGAGCCAGCCCAACAGGCGCCGTAAATCACAGTTCACCAAGGTGTGTGACCCTCTCCTTTAGGTGGTCCCACCCATTCCCCCATATCCGGGGAAATGAATGGATGCTGAGAAGGCGAGGTAACTCCCCAGGAACTTCCCAGCAAAGCTCTTGTGTGGCAATGACTATGCCCTCCAGTACCTGAATCAAGCAGTAATCCCAAACAGGACAAAACACAAGTAACTTCTACAGACCCGAGGGGACTTACCTCATGGATTCTGTTCACTTGCAGGGTTACAGACTTGGGATTGTGTTGATGTCCCTAAGCACCCCTCGCTGAGGCCACGAGGGTGAAGATATTCCTCATTTTCTTCTCTTGGGCTCCGTCTCTGTGTGTGTCATTTTATGGAAGTTTCACCGCACTCAGTGAGAGTCTGGGCCACGGAATTTGGGAACTACAATCAAAATTTTATGATGACACACACAGACGAGAGACAAAATGTATGGAGGCATTTTAGAAAATGCTCCCTTTCAGGCACCTTGAAAGCACAGCAGCTTGAAGGTTGGAAGGAGGGCAGAGCACAGTGATTATCCTCAGAGGAGAAAAAAAAAAAAAAAAAACAACCCAGGCATCAGAATGATTTGAAGATGAGATAAAAAGCAAAAGAGGCTACAATTTTCAGAGGGATTGAGGGTGGGGGACATGGGAAAGATTGGAAGGAAGAAATGGGAACATTTGGAGGGGGAAAAGGGAAGGTGGGAAGGAATGTAATTACATTTTAAGTAAAATACATAAAAAGTTTCCCACTTTTTTGTTTTTTTCTCCATCTTTATTAAATTGGGTATTTCTTATTTACATGTCAATTGTTATTACATTTCCCGGTTTCCAGGCCAACATCCCCTAGCCCCTCCCCTTCCCCTTCTATAAGGGTGTTCCCATCGCCATCCTCCCCCCATTACCTCCCTCCTCTCTTACTAGGCTATTCATTGCTTCTTATGCAGTTGGAGCCCAAGATCAGTCCATGTATAGTCTTTGGGTAGTGGCTTAGTCCCTGGAAGCTCTGATTGCTTGGCATTGTTCATATGGGCTCTCAAGCCCCTTCAAGCTCTTCCAGTTCTTTCTCTGATTCTTTCAATGGGGGTCCCATTCTCAGTTCAGTGGTTTGCTGCTGGCATTCACCTATGTATTTGCCATATTCTGGCTCTGTCTCTCAGGAGAGATCTACATCCGGTTCCTGTCAGCTTGCACTTCTTTGCTTCAACCATCTTATCTAGTTTGGTGGCTGTATATGTATGGGCCACATGTAGGGCAGGCTCTGAATGGGCGTTCCTTCAGCCTCTGTTCTAAATTTTGTCTCCCTACCACTTTCTTATTTTTTAATCAAACTTTCAGAAAACGTGCCAATCATTTCCTATGTTATCCCCTCAGTGTACTAAACCATTATCTCTCCTTCCCACCTTTCCTAGTCCCTTTCTGCTTTTCTTTCTGCAATGTTCTCCCTCCCTCCTCTGACCCTTCTTTTCTCCTTTGTCCTTCTCTTTCCTTACCCTCTTCTCCCTACGTAGTGACTTGCTTGTTTTCCTGCAGTGTCTCCAATAGCATATGTTGGCTTCTAACGCACAATATAGCTTAGGACAGCCCCAAACTCTGGACTACCACCTCCAGAGTGCTTGGGATACAGGCATGGACAACGAACTTACTTTATGTGATGCTTAAGACTGTATCTAGGAAGCCCTCTGCCAGCTGAGCCTCATGTGAATGGTTTTAAAAATACATCTTTTTCTGTTAGGTAGCAGGAGTTTTAAACTCTATGGATAAGTTACTATTGATTCATGTGGGGCGGGGGGGGGGGGTCTCTAAAGCATTCATCTCCATCCTAACATCCTCATCTTCTGTTGTAATCATCTATGCAAGAAATGTTCTTGTTTCAGTGTTTTTATTTCTTTAGTAGTAACACCTCAATATGCATTTTACGTTTCTTTTATCATCCTCATAGATTTCATATATCTCAGACTCAAACAGCATCGAACCTTCCAAACCAATTTTCTAATCACCTTCATTTCCCAGAATCACATAAATTTCTTTTAATATTTCAATGTAGAACATTCAGAAATTCTCCTAACATTTCTGTAATTTTCTATCTACATCCTGTCCTCTATTTCTGGGGATTTTCAACGTATAGATTAATCGACATATATACTTGCACATATTTATGAGACGTAGGGTCTAATTCAATACCTGATCACAGTGAATAATGACCAAACCAGAGTTATTAATCTTGACTTCTCAAGCATTTCTCATTTTTATCTGTTAGAAACCTTTGAGTTTATCTAGTTTTCAAAGGATATATTATACATAGTTGTAGTTGTAGTTATCCTGTGGTGGCATATAACGCCACAGCAGGCTTCTCTCTTTGAGCTAATATGTTTCTTCTTATCTTTCTCCATCCCTGCATCTTGGATTCTACTTTCTATTTTATTGTAGCCAACTTTTTATAACTTCCACAGATGATTAAGGGCACATAGTTTCATCTTTGTTCCTAGCCGATTTAACATAATATAATCCCTGAGTTCCATCTATGTTATTGGCAAAGTAATTTTATTTATTTTTTAGCTGAATAATAGTTCATTTAAAAGCCTCTAAAATAACTTGCTCCTGCACACTTTTGGTGGAATGTAAGTTGACACAGGGAAATGTAACAGAACCTCCACAAACAAAATATAGAGCTTCTCCGTGACCCACTGGTTCAGAAGTATCCGAGACATATTCTTTTCAAGTTCAGTTCTTCCACTAATTTACTTTTGAGCATGTGCCAAACTAGCCATTCCTTTATAGCCTTTCATTCTCCTACACAAGATTTTAGATAATCTAATCTTTCATGGACTCCATGTCTAATACTACTTTTCTGTACTTGTAAATACCGTCTTATTGCCTTATAAAATCTTGTCTATCTAAAAGCCAGTCTTCCTCTTTCTTATATGTTACCCTTTTAACCACCCATCCACCCTGCTTTCATTCTGTCTAAGCTCCACCCCCGCAGTTGCCTGGCAACAGCCACGTATACTGCACCTTACAGTTACCAGCCAGGTATGCCTGACACTATAAAAAGGGTTGCTTGTCCCCTCCTCACTCTCTTGCTCCCTCTTGCACTCTGTTGCCTTCTTGATGTCTTGCTCTTACTCTCTTCCTCCTCTGTCCCTTCTCTTCCCATTCCCCTCCCCCCTTCTCTCCACAGGTTCTCATGGCCAGAGCTGCTACTCTTCTCTCTCTCTCTCTCTCTCTCTCTCTCTCTCTCTCTCTCTCTCTCTCTCTCTCTCTCTCTCTCTCTCTCTCTTACTCCCCTCTCCATCCCCTGAATAAACTCTAGTCTATACTGTCATCATGTGTCTGGTCCCTCAGGGGGAAGGGATGTCTCAGCAGGGGCCCACTGAGGCACCCCCTTTCCTCAGACCTCCATAGAACATATCCCCCCTTTATCTTTTTATAAACACACCCTAGGTCCCATGGCTACTACATATGCCCCATGGTTCTATGGCACACACTTGCGATGCTATTTGGGTTTTCTCTCTCCTTAATTTGCTCCTCTGTGCCTTCAGCCACCATCCTCCAGCCTCCCCACTCACCAATTCCTATCGAAATGAACATGTTTACTACCGATCTAGGCTCCCTTCACATCCTTATGCATACCCCAGACTGCCTGTCACAGCCAAGACGTTTATGGCCACCTTCGGCTTACTCACTAATTGAAATCTTTCTGCCAATGTTAAATGTGATGCTGACTACTCTCTCAGGTATTCTTATATCTTTCATCTTTCCTCATAAGCTCATAACTGAGTACTATTCTAATTTCAGGTGGAACACTTACTGATTAGTGTTTGACTCTGCTTTCTGAAGACTAGGCTGAGTTCAAGTCACATTTGTTTTCTCCACAGGCTATCTTGTATACATTAGGTGCCTAATTAGTCCTGTGAAATCAAGCTTCTCAGCTATTGAAGTTAGACATGGCAACTCAACAGGAGGAATAGAGGCCCAAGAGCCAGCAAAGGTCAGAGACCCACTTGTCTCACAGTGAGGAGTCCCACGAAAATGCTGCGCTAATAGCCATAATATGTATGCAGAGGACCTGGACCATAATTTACAGGCCCTGTGCTTGCTGCTTCAGTCTCTGAGCTCATATGTGAGAAACGGCCATTTCTGTGGCGCTAATTGTTTCTTGTTTACTCACTCCCCCTTCCACTTGATCATTAAGGAAGTTTTGGTTGCTATCCTGCTATGTCGCAATTGATTCCCCTCACTGAGTGTCTCTTGACTAAATGTCTCCATTCCAGTCCTAATCAACATCGATGAGTTTTAAACTCATGCTTCCCTGTAGTTACAAAAGTGCAGAGGTTTTAATTTGTGTTGTACTATTTTATTACTGAAGTTAACTTTTCTGGTTAAAAATCGGAACCAAGAATCTATATTTCAAAGTAATGCGAAGATGAAAGGGGTAATTTATTTGAGAACGCCTAAGGAACTGTCAAAAACCACATGGGGGGGAGGGCGGCAATGGTGGGAGGGTTGGGAGGGGAACACCCATAAGGAAGGGGAGGGGGGAGGGGGATGTTTGCCCGGAAACCAGGAAAGGGAATAACACTTGAAATGTATATAAGAAATACTCAAGTTAATAAAAAAAAAATATAAAGCAAATAAAATGAATATAATATGGAAAGGAAGAAAAAAAAAAAAAAAAAAAAAAAAACCACACTAGATGACATGAGTGTTAAATTGGAAGCCCCGTGGAAATGCAATATGCCTTACATTGGATGACAGAATATGCTCGTTGCCCTCCCACCACCCACCTATACCTTATATGCTCCTCCATGCTGCCTTCCTGTCAGAATTATGGGCTACTTGCTGAGGCTGAAGCTGTCTTCAGCTCTCATTCTTACTACCCTAACAGTTATGAGTCCCAAATAGTAAGTAGTTCTATAGTTCCTGGCATATACTTTATTCCCTGCTATAAAAACTCGTGAAAATAAAATCCTTACCTTGCTGTGCTTTACCAAGGTTGTGATGACTTGAAAGCCCCAGGAGAAAAATCAAGACTAACTCCAGTCATCTAAGTGTGGCAGAAGGGAAAGCTGTCACAAAGAGGCATCTTGGTTTCATCCCCGAGTTTTTATTCAGGCACTGAAATAGCCCTGCTTCTAGAACTTTCATCACATGTGAAAAAGATACTGCTTTTTCTTTTTACCAATTAGGGCACTTTTGCCTTGCAAGCAAACTTATCCTAACATATATTTATACTTCCCCTCCAATATTAGGGCTGTTTTGGGTTATTACATATTCCCTCTCTGTTTGAATATCTCTGTGTGCATTTCCATGGCATATTTAGAAAGGGGGAACTGAGGTTTAGAGTGGTTGCAAGAGCAAAGAAACGACAAAGCAGAGAAGTCAGAACAGATTGTTCAGCTCATATAACTATGTTATCAGCCAGAGACAACAGCGCCCCGGCCTGATGCAAACTAGACTTACATGGAAAGAAGGCATGCTATAGGCAAGATAAAGAATTCTACAGACACATTAGCTATCACAGACAGCTCTTCCAACAATGGCCCCAAACTGCAATGGAAAACTTTAGATTTTTGTATAAATTGCTCCCTTACTCCATTTGTAGCAGCTGCTTAGTTTTTCTTTCATGACTCTTTTCTCCTCTTTCCCATTTCTGATGTCATGGCATCAAGTTTCCATCATTAACAACCTAAAGTATAATCTAGATTCAGTAAGACTGTCCAAAATTATTTGTAGAAATACTAAAAAATCATAGGTATCATTTGTGAAGGAACTGCTTTATGAAAATTCTAAGACTGTTATTGGAAACATTGGAAACTCTTGTCAGTAAGGTAATACATCTAAAATTCTCAAATGAGGAACTTACTGAGAGAGGAGGGGGGATTGCAGAGTACACATAGAGGTGAGAAGACAACCTGAGGGATGGCTTTTCTCCTTCTACCATGTGTATCAAGAGATCAAATCAGGTCATCATCAGACATGGAGACAAGTGTTCTACATGGTGAACCATGCCCCTGGCCATAAAGCGTTGCTTTCTGATTCTATCCTAGACAATTAACTCAGGATAAAGATAAAAATCTTTCTTGAAGGACTGACAAATACATTAAATAAATGATTCTACTGGACTTCAAAAGGTTTATGACCCATTAAATTACTTAGTAATATAATGATTGATAACAGAAATTGACCAAAATGAAGGCTGTTTGGAACCATACTGGAAACCTCTAGAGGTTTCTTTTAGATGTTAGGATAAAACTCTTTACTGAGAATTATTCTAAGTAACAGAATAAATTTTAGACATAGAAATGCCCAGCCCTGATCTCATAATTTATATTGAAGTAACATTCAATAGTTAGAGCAACTAAGAGATTTGTAAGTAAAGCACATTGTTCAATTAGGCAGAATTAAGACATGAATCTAGGACAGTTGTTAAACTAGGGATCACAGATAGAAATGAGAAAGCTTAAATCAACAATAGGACCTCAATTCTAGAAACCACCCTTAACTGAAAAATGTCTACATTAGACATGTTCATTTATGTTACCGGGGTGAGGAGACTGCTGTTGTAAAGACCCAGCTACTGTGGACTTATACTTTGGATAATGTCAAGAGAGATAAGAGTGAGACTTAATGTTATTGGCAGTGGGTCCTAGAAGTATTAGCCTCTCAGTGACTCCTGGTCACTTCAGCTCATATGTTCCAATGAAAAGAACAGGCTGTCATCTTCTTCAATATCAGTTCTTGGTTAGGGATGGGATTTTGTGGGATCTCAGTGTTAGAATCCTGGGAAGGTCCTGTGTGTGCTGTCCCAGGATATTTGAGCTCATATGTTCATCAGTTCTGTTGTGTTTTGAAGGTGCAGTTTTCTTGGGGTCATCCACCACCTCTGGTTCTTAAAATATTTCCACCTTAGGGTTACTAAGTACATAAACCACACTCCAGGATAGGTGCCTTTTTGTCCCACTGAGAACCCACATCAGACTTCATTTTCTTAGTGTACTTTTTGTTACATTTCCATGTTTTTTGTCTTACTAATTTCACTTGACATAAAGAGTCAGTTATGGTGAATTGTGTGATAATCTTAATGTCAACAGTATGATAGTTTAAAGTGACATCACCTTTCCCACCCTCCCTCCCTTGGAGCCAGAACCACTACTGTGTTCTTTGCATTTGTGAGGGTAGATGAATATTAAGTGTTATTTATGATTAAAAGAAGTAAAAATTCAAAGCAGGGGAAACACGGGAAGTGGAGAATTGTTATCACTGAAAAGCTATTCCCTCAAATAGGAGCAAGTTAAAATCCTCTCTGTGAACTGAAGGGAGAAAAATCATTGAAAAAGCTGAGAATAGTACAAGTTGTTTGCCAGTGACACTTACACATCCTAAATGTCATCTGGAGTCCACTATCTCCTCAGCAACCATGTGACCTTTGAATCTATCTCACGTTATGATATTATTAATGATATTACCTTATAAATTTATTATTGAACAATAAGGCCATTATTTAATAGCACTAAGCCATACAAGAGCTAGAAGCATTTGGAACTTGCTGAAAATGTACATATTCAGCACTGTTAAGTCTTTCCTCTCTTAGCAAAATGGAAATGAAAAAATCATCAGGATAGTAAGGAACAGGACAGTAAAATCTGGAGGAGTCAGGATTCTTTTTTTTTTTTTTTTGGGTTTCTAAAGGTTTATTGTCTTTGCTCATGAAATAGAATCATAAAACAACATCCATTTACAACTAAAATTATTATATTAATTTTGCTTTAGCAAATAAACAACAAATAAAACTTTTGGTATCCCTTGCAAACAGTCAGTTTGGCCACAAAGTAGGCATAGTTGTCTTAGATGAATTATAGGTCACATTGTCCATTAGATAATCATTAAATCATGTCTTTTATTGTTACAAATATTTCTCTCATCTTCCTTACTAGATACAATCTGAAATACCTTCATTCTTACATTCTAACAATCATTTCATATGTTCGCAAATTACTGCATTATATACTTACATGAAAGACTACTGAAAATTTTGCATTATTACATTATCCAAATATATTTATTCAACTCAGTATACAGTGTGAAGAAAAAGCTAATGTTAGCTTTTGCAGTTGACTAATAAGAGAATAGAAATTAAATTAGATAACAGGTTCAAGTGAGGTTTTTGTTTGTTTGTTTGGTGTTGTTTATTCATTTCTGTTACTGGTTGTTTAGGTGGGTGATTGACTATATTTTTAAGACAGGGCTTCACTGTGTAGCCCTCACTGCATTGAAAATTTCTTCTGTAGACAAAACTGACCTAGAACTCAGAGATCCACCTGTCTCTGCCTCCCAAGTGCTGAGATTAAAAGCCTGGACTATCAACACTCATCTAGGTTCTTATAAGTTTTAAAAACTCTCTTCTATTATGCATATTTTGTCGTCTCTCTGTGCCTCCCTTCCTTTTCTTTTCTTTTTAATTTATTTAATACTTAATAATAATTCTTTGGTTTCCGGGCAAACATCCCCCTCCCCCCTCCCCTTCCTTATGGGTGTTCCCCTCCCAACCCTTCCCCCATTGCCACCCTCCCCCCAACAGTCTAGTTCACTGTGGGTTCAGTCTTAGCAGGACCCAGGGCTTCCTCTTCCACTGGTGCTCTTACTAGGATATTCATTGCTACCTATGAGGTCAGAGTCCAGGGTCAGTCCATGTATAGTCTTTAGGTAGTGGCTTAGTCCCTGGAAGCTCTGGTTGCTTGGCATTGTTGTACATATGGGGTCTCGAGCCCCTTCAAGCTCTTCCAGTGCTTTCTCTGATTCCTTCAACGGGGGTCCTATTCTCAGTTCAGTGGTTTGCTGCTGGCATTCGCCTCTCTATTTGCTGTATTCTGGCTGTGTCTCCCAGGAGAGATCTACATCCAGCTCCTGTCGGTCTGCACTTCTTTGCTTCATCCATCTTGTCTAATTGGGTGGCTGTATATGTATGGGCCACATATGGGGCAGGCTCTGAATGGGAGTTCCTTCAGTCTCTGTTTTAATCTTTGCCTCTCTCTTCCCTGACAAGGGTATTCTTGTTCCCCTTTTAGAGAAGGAGTGAAGCATTCACATTTTGATCATCCGTCTTGACTTTCATTTGTTCTAGGCATCTAGGGTAATTCAAGCATTTGGGCTAATAGCCACTTATCAGCGAGTGCATACCATGTATGTCTTTCTGTGTTTGGGTTAGCTCACTCAGGATGATATTTTCCAGTTCCAACCATTTGCCTACGAATTTCATAAAGCCGTTGTTTTTGATAGCTGAGTAATATTCCATTGTGTAGATGTACCACATTTTCTGTATCCATTCCTCTGTTGAAGGGCATCTGGGTTCTTTCCAGCTTCTGGCTATTGTAAATAAGGCTGCGATGAACATAGTGGAGCACGTGTCTTTTTTATATGTTGGGGCATCTTTTGGGTATATGCCCAAGAGAGGTATAGCTGGATCCTCAGGCAGTTCAATGTCCAATTTTCTGAGGAACCTCCAGACTGATTTCCAGAATGGTTGTACCAGTCTGCAATCCCACCAACAATGGAGGAGTGTCCCTCTTTCCCGCATCCTCGCCAGCATCTGCTGTCACCTGAGTTTTTGATCTTAGCCATTCTCACTGGTGTGAGGTGAAATCTCAGGGTTGTTTTGATTTGCATTTCCCTTATGACTAAAGATGTTGAACATTTCTTTAGGTGTTTCTCAGCCATTCGGCATTCCTCAGCTGTGAATTATTTGTTTAGCTCTGAACCCCATTTTTTAATAGGGTTATTTGTCTCCCTGCAGTCTAACTTCTTGAAATCTTTGTATATTTTGGATATAAGGCCTCTATCTGTTGTAGGATTGGTAAAGATCTTTTCCCAATCTGTTGGTTGCCGATTTGTCCTAACCACAGTGTCCTTTGCCTTACAGAAGCTTTGCAGTTTTATGAGATCCCATTTGTCGATTCTTGATCTTAGAGCATAAGCCATTGGTGTTTTGTTCAGGAAATTTTTTCCAGTGCCTATGTGTTCCAGATGCTTCCCTAGTTTTTCTTCTATTACTTTGAGTGTATCAGGTTTGATGTGGAGGTCCTTGATCCACTTGGACTTAAGCTTTGTACAGGGTGATAAGGATGGATCAATCTGCATTCTTCTACATGTTGCCCTCCAGTTGAACCAGCACCATTTGCTGAAAATGCTATCTCTTTTCCCTTGGATGGTTTTGGCTCCTTTGTCAAAAATCAAGTGACCATAGGTGTGTGGGTTCATTTCTGGGTCTTCAATTCTATTCCATTGGTCTATCTGTCTGTCTCTGTACCAATACCATGCAGTTTTTATCACTATTGCTCTGTAATACTGCTTGAGTTCAAGGATAGTGAGTCCCCCTGAAGTCCTTTTATTGTTGAGGATAGTTTTAGCTATCCTGGGTTTTTTGTTATTCCAGATGAATTTGCAAATTGTTCTGTCTAACTCTTTGAAGAATTGGATTGGTATTTTGATGGGGATTGCATTGAATCTGTAGATCGCTTTTGGTAAATGGCCATTTTTACTATATTAATCCTGCCAATCCATGAGCATGGGAGATCTTTCCATCTTCTGAGGTCTTCTTCAGTTTCTTTCTTCAGTGTCTTGAAGTTCTTATTGTACAGATCTTTTACTTGCTTGGTTAAAGTCACACCGAGGTACTTTATATTATTTGGGTCTATTATGAAGGGTGTCGTTTCCCTAATTTCTTTCTCGGCTTGTTTCTCTTTTGTGTAGAGGAAGGCTACTGATTTATTTGAGTTAATTTTATACCCAGCCACTTTGCTGAAGTTGTTTATCAGCTTTAGTAGTTCTCTGGTGGAACTTTTGGGATCACTGAAATAAACTATCATATCATCTGCAAATAGTGATATTTTGATTTCTTCTTTTCCGATCTGTATCCCCTTGACCTCCTTTTGTTGTCGGATTGCTCTGGCTAGAACTTCAAGAACTATATTGAATAAGTAGGGAGAGAGTGGGCAGCCTTGTCTAGTCCCTGATTTTAGTGGGATTGCTTCAAGTTTCTCTCCATTTAGTTTAATGTTAGCAACTGGTTTGCTGTATATGGCTTTTACTATGTTTAGGTATGGGCCTTGAATTCCTATTCTTTCCAGGACTTTTATCATGAAGGGGTGTTGAATTTTGTCAAATGCTTTCTCAGCGTCCAATGAAATGATCATGTGGTTTTGTTCTTTCAGTTTGTTTATATAATGGATCACATTGATGGTTTTCTGTATATTAAACCATCCCTGCATGCCTGGGATGAAGCCTACTTGGTCATGGTGGATGATTGTTTTAATGTGCTCTTGGATTCGGTTTGCCAGAATTTTATTGAGTATATTTGCGTCGATATTCATAAGGCAAATTGGTCTGAAGTTCTCTTTCTTTGTTGGGTCTTTGTGTGGTTTAGGTATAAGAGTAATTGTGGCTTCATAGAAGGAATTCGGGAGTGATCCATCTGTTTCAATTTTGTGGAATAGTTTGGATAGTATTGGTATGAGGTCTTCTATGAAGGTTTGATAGAATTCTGCACTAAACCCATCTGGACCTGGGCTCTTTTTGGTTGGGAGACCTTTAATGACTGCTTCTATTTCCTTAGGAGTTATGGGGTTGTTTAACTGGTTTATCTGTTCCTGATTTAACTTCGGTACCTGATATTTGTCTAGGAAATTGTCCATTTCCTGTAGATTTTCAAGTTTTGTTGAATATAGGCTTTTATAGTAAGATCTGATGATTTTTTGAATTTCCTCTGAATCTGTAGTTATGTCTCCCTTTTCATTTCTGATTTTGTTAATTTGGACACACTCTCTGTGTCCTCTCGTTAGTCTGGCTAAGGGTTTATCTATCTTGTTGATTTTCTCAAAGAACCAACTTTTGGTTCTGTTGATTCTTTCTATGGTCCTTTTTGTTTCTACTTGGTTGATTTCAGCTCTGAGTTTGATTATTTCCTGCCTTCTACTCCTCCTGGGTGTATTTGCTTCTTTTTGCTCTAGAGCTCTTAGGTGTGCTGTCAAGCTGCTGACATATGCTCTTTCCTGTTTCTTTCTGCAGGCACTCAGCGCTATGAGTTTTCCTCTTAGCACAGCTTTCATTGTGTCCCATAAGTTTGGGTATGTTGTACCTTCATTTTCATTAAATTCTAAAAAGTTTTTAATTTCTTTCTTTATTTCTTCCTTGACCAGGTTATCATTGAGTAGAGCATTGTTCAATTTCCACGTATGTGTGGGCATTCTTCCCTTATTGTTATTGAAGACCAGTTTTAGGCCGTGGTGGTCTGATAGCACACATGGGATTATTTCTATCTTTCTGTACCTGTTGAGGCCCATTTTTTGACCAACTATATGGTCAGTTTTGGAGAAAGTACCATGAGGAGCTGAGAAGAAGGTATATCCTTTTGCTTTAGGATAGAATGTTCTATAAATATCTGTTAAGTCCATTTGGCTCATGACTTCTCTTAGTCTGTCTACGTCTCTGTGTAATTTCTGTTTCCATGATCTGTCCATTGATGAGAGTGGGGTGTTGAAATCTCCCACTATTATTGTGTGAGGTGCAATGTGTGTTTTGAGCTTTAGTAAGGTTTCTTTTACGTATGTAGGTGCCCTTGTATTTGGGGCATAGATATTTAGGATTGAGAGTTCATCTTGGTGGATTTTTCCTTTGATGAATATGAAGTGTCCTTCCTTATCTTTTTTGATGACTTTTAATTGAAAATTGATTTTATTTGATATTAGAATGGCTACTCCAGCTTGCTTCTTCTGACCATTTGCTTGGAAAGTTGTTTTCCAGCCTTTCACTCTGAGGTAGTGTCTGTCTTTGTCTCTGAGGTGTGTTTCCTGTAGGCAGCAGAATGCAGGGTCCTCGTTGCGTATCCAGTTTGTTAATCTATGTCTTTTTATTGGGGAGTTGAGGCCATTGATGTTGAGAGATATTAAGGAATAGTGATTATTGCTTCCCGTTATATTCATATTTGGATGTGAGGTTATGTTTGTGTGCTTTTCTTCTCTTTGTTTTGTTGCCAAGACGATTAGTTTCTTGCTTCTTCTAGGGTATAGCTTGCCTCCTTATGTTGGGCTTTACCCTTTATTATCCTTTGTAGTGCTGGATTTGTAGAAAGATATTGTGTAAATTAGGTTTTGTCATGGAATATCTTGGTTTCTCCATCTATGTTAATTGAGAGTTTTGCAGGATACAGTAACCTGGGCTTGCACTTGTGATCTCTTAGGGTCTGAATGACATCTGTCCAGGATCTTCTGGCCTTCATAGTTTCTGGCGAAAAGTCTGGTGTGATTCTGATAGGTCTGCCTTTATATGTTACTTGACCTTTTTCCCTTACTGCTTTTAATATTCTTTCTTTATTTTGTGCATTTGGTGTTTTGACTATTATGTGATGGGAGGTGTTTCTTTTCTGGTCCAATCTATTTGGAGTTCTGTAGGCTTCTTGTATGCCTATCGGTATCTCTTTTTTTAGGTTAGCGAAGTTTTCTTCTATGATTTTGTTGAAGATATTTACTGGTCCTTTGAGCTGGGAGTCTTCACTCTCTTCTATACCTATTATCCTTAGGTTTGATCTTCTCATTGAGTCCTGGATTTCCTGTATGTTTTGGACCAGTAGCGTTTTCCGCTTTACATTATCTTTGACAGTTGAGTCAATGATTTCTAGGGAATCTTCTGCTCTGGGGATTCTCTCTTCCATCTCTTGTATTCTGTTGGTGAGGCTTCTATTTACAGCTCCTTGTCTCTTCTTTTGATTTTCTATATCCAGGGTTGTTTTCATGTGTTCTTTCTTGATTGCTTCTATTTCCATTTTTAATTCCTTCAACTGTTTGATTGTGTTTTCCTGGAATTCTTTCAGGCATTTTTGCGATTCTTCTCTGTAGGCTTCTACTTGTTCTCTAAGGGAGTTCTTCACGTCTTTCTTGAAGTCCTCCAGCATCATGATGAAATATGATTTTGAAACTAGATCTTGCTTTTCTGGTGTGTTTGGATATTCCATATTTATTTTGGTGGGAGAATTGGGCTCTGATGATGCCATGTAGTCTTGGTTTCTGTTGCTTGGGTTCCTGCGCTTTCCTCCTGCCATCAGATTATCTCTAGTGTTACTTTGTTCTGCTATTTCTGACAGTGGCTAGACTGTCCTATAAGCCTGTGTGTCAGGAGTGCTGTAGAACTGTTTTCCGGTTTTCTTTCAGCCAGTTATGGGGACAGAGTGTTCTGCTTTCGGGCGTGTAGTTTTTCCTCTCTACAGGTCTTCAGCTGTTCCTGTGGGCCTGTGTCTTGAGTTCACCAGGCAGGTCACTTGCAGGGGAAAAGTTGGTCCTACCTAAGGTTCCGAGGCTCAAGTGTGCTCGCGGGGTACTGCCTAAGTCCTCTCAGCAGCGGCAACAACCGAGAAGATCTGCGGTGCTCTTTCCGGGAGCCTCTGTGCACCAGGGTTCCAGATGGCGTTTGGTGTTTTCCTCTGGCGTCTGGATGTGCTCAGAGTGCAGTCTCTTCTGATTTCCCAGGCGTGTCTGCCTCTCTGTAGTTTTAGCTCTCCCTCCCACGTGATTTGGGTGCAGAGAACTGTTTATCCAGTCTGTTTCCTTCAGGTTCCGGCGGTGTCTCCGCCTCCCTTCCTTTTCTTCTTGGTTAGCTGACTTCACTTGGCTCTCTCATTCGTTTTTCTCTGTTTCCGGGAGCAGGTCCTTTCCTCCTTTCCAGATCTTTGCTTTCTTAACTTGTCAAAAGATGGTCATGATTCCCAATCTACAACTCCCGGTGGGTGGTCGGTGATCTCTGGGCGGAGGATCTCTGAATCTCGGACGAGCCCCCATAATGAAAGACCCCCGGAGAGGACCTTTCCCTCAGGAGGAGTCCCAAGCGCCCAATGACCGAGCCGAGTCCACTCGGATGCAATCAGCAAGAGGGTTTATTGGAAAACACAGGTACCTGCGGGCACACAGTCTCTTCGGAGGACTTGCGCCAGGAGTCAGGATTCTTGATCACAAAAGAAACAGCAAAATGAAACAAAAGCTGAATGAATGAAATTCACTGAGGAGAAAATGCACAGGTCACTGAGCTTAAGGAAGGGCTGAGGAAACAGACATGGAAAGTGGAAGCGCCCTGTCTTGAAACAGCAACAGAGTACAGCACTCTTCTCTGAGCCTACAAACCTGAGAGAAAATAGGCTCACAAAGAGCTGAGAATACGTCATGCTTGTCTTTCTGGGTCTTGGTTACTTTTCCCACAATGCTCATTCCACCTCTATCGATTTACTTAACTTCAAGAGATTTTCATAACTTCATTTTTCTAAGCAGCTGAGTAATATTCCCTTGGGCAAATGTAACACCTTTTCACTATTCAGTTAGCTAGTTGTTGGACATCTGAGGTGTTTCCATTTCCTGGCTATTGTGAATAGAGCAGCAAAGATGATGATGAGCAGGTATCAATAGAGTAGATCTGGGATCCTTTGGAACTACATCGATCATACAGTAGATCTATGCCTAGCTTTTAAAGGAGCCTCCACACTGGTTTTCTTACTGGCTGCATCAGTTTGCTCCTCCACAGACAGTAGGTGTTTACATTTTTCTGTATCAATGCCAGCATTTATCATCTTCCCTCCTTTCTCCCTCCCTCCCTTTCTCCCTCCCTCCCTTTCTTTCTTTCTTTCTTTCTTTCTTTCTTTCTTTCTTTCTTTCTTTCCTTCTTTCTTCCCTCCCCCCTCTCTCTTTCTTCTCTCCCTCCCTTCTCTCCCTCTCCCTCCCCCTTCCCCCTCTCTCTCCTTCTCTCAACAATTCAGGCAAGAGGAAGCACTTAGGTGAGAGAATCCAGTAGAACTCTAAGTTCAAGGCCACCCTGCTCTACATAGAGAATTTCAATAGACAGCTAGGGTTACACAAAGAAACCCTATTTCAAAAACCAAACCAAACCAAAAACAACAAAAGTGTTTCTTAGCCATTTATATTTAATTGTTTGAGAACATTCTGTTTACTTCTATTTTCTGCTAAGTTGTACCACTTAACCACTAAGTCATATCTCCAGTCCAAGTATACCTATTTTATTTTTATGTAACTCCCTAATACAATACAACAAGATACCACTTTACAATCTGATAAACACGAGAGAGAAGATCATTATTATCTATGCCCTTCATTCTTCAGGGCATTAAATTTCTTGGCATATTCAATCTGTGCATCTGTTACAATAATTTGCATTTTATGTATAAATAGTCCCAGAAGTATTAGCCTGTAGTAGATACAATTGCCTTTCTTTTCTTATCCTTAGACTCCTTGGTTTCCTTGGAATAGCATTTCATACTACTTTTGGATACTTTTATCATCTCTCAAGTTCTTCAAATCCATAATTTCAAGGGTGTAGATTCTAATTGACTTAAATAACTCAGAGTAACTCTTTACATTTTGAATATTGATTAATTGTGAAAAAATGATTAAAGAGATCCTGTTAAAGTAAATATGAGCAATTTTCTTGGAAATGAAGAGAAGGAGTTTGAGAGAAACAGCTTAGGGATGGGGAAGAGCACAACAAAAAGCTGAGAGACAGAGAGAGAGAGAGAGAGAGAGAGAGAGAGAGAGAGAGAGAGAGAGAGAGAGAGAGAGAGTGGTCAGCTGTTAAGTTGCCAATCATGCAAAGAACTAGGTTTCTGGTCCAAACACCACAATGGGTGGCTTACAACTGACTGTAACTCCAGCTTTAGGAGCCTAACACTGTTTTGTACTGTCCTTTGGCGCCTGCATACAATTATGCACACACAAACATACATGCAGAAAATTAAAATTAATCATCTCTCTCTCTCTCTCTCTCTCTCTCTCTCTCTCT
The DNA here is from genome assembly GCF_021556685.1 of Rattus norvegicus. Lineage (NCBI taxonomy): Eukaryota > Metazoa > Chordata > Mammalia > Rodentia > Muridae > Rattus > Rattus norvegicus. The sequence continues at coordinate 35,088,804 of NC_141542.1, read as the reverse complement.
CTGTGTGTGTGTGTGTGTGTGTGTGTGTGTGTGTGTGTGTGTGTTACAAGAACAGAGTTAAGTCTTTGAAGGAGAATCATGTAAGATTCTGGAAAAGATGTTTTGAATCTTGCTTAATGTTGATTCCTAAAGTCACATATATCAGACACTCCCAGGGTAGGAGATGCAGCTCAGTTGGTGGAATACTGGCTTAGCATGTATCATTCTCTGGGTAGGATCTCAATCACTACATATACTGCTACCTGGTATGTTGGTGCCAGCCTGTTATCTCAGTACTTGAGTGATGGAATCAGGATGATCGGGAGTTCAAGGTCATTTTTTACTGGAAACGGAATTTAGAACCTGTTTTAAAACAAGACAACTTGACAACTTTTTTTGTGTTTTCCTAAGTATCATATATTTATTTATTATTAATCTAAATAGAAAGGACATATGGCAAGTGCATGCTTTTGTGGAGGTTGGAGAGACGATGTGGGATACCCAAGCAGCAGCTGAACTTGGAACTTCTCCTCTCTTACTCTTTCTTTCTTTAAACATCTCTGGCTCTTTATTCTTTCTTCTTATTAATTATTATCATAAAAAATTTCACCAGTCTGTTCTGGCATGCCTCTAATAACACCAGAATCACCTGGATCAACGATACTTAGTGAGTATACTCCGTGTTGTTTCCTCATGCTGTTCCCAGTTCTGCAGTACGGCCATTGCAGTGATGGACACCAGTTTGGCCAACATGGCATAGTTTTCTATTTCAGAGTTTCTCCCAGCTGGGAAGTTGTTGGCGAGGTTCACCACATTTTGCTTTGCCCTATCTGAGCTTCTTCAGAGTGTTTGCATCCCAGCACGTGCTTTCTGTTTTTTACAACCTGGAGATTAGGGTTGATTGACCCCACAAACATTTTCATTTTCTCTGCCACCCGGTTCTCTCTATCTTAGAAGGCCTCCAACAAAAGGCTGACGCAAGGATGGCATGAGAACAAGAAAAGCCTCCGCCATTTTCAGTCTTGAGAGAAGACAACTGGCAAGCAAATACTAACTTACTAAAGGACTCGTAGAATCTTTGAAGCTCACTTGGAGGGAGAGAAATAGAGAGAGTAAGAGAGAAGGGACATTTATCAACAGCTAAAGATCATAGAGATGACCAGGGCCTGGGGTTGAGGGCAGTTCCAAGCAAGAGTGAGTGACCCGGGATAGCATAACATGCCAGTATTTGGGACAGAGGGACTGAAACATTGAGGATGCAAGGACCACTCATGGGTAGTGCTCATGGACAGGTGTAGCCCTAGGCTGAAGCCACAGAGGCTCAGCTGGGTCCCCAGCCTGCAGGTGTATATACATCCCAGAAGTGACCCAAAGTTCTTTAGTTGTGAAACCAGGAAAAGGGGAACGAATTTTTCGCTACCATCAGAGTGGGCACACGATTACCCAGTTACAGAACTTGGGACTGTACAACCTGGGACAAAATTCTTCAGGTCCCACAGACACATTATCTGGCTCGTGTCAGAATCCACACCATTTTTGTCTCAGAGCTGAACATCAGTACACCTTCACCATTGCAGAGGCTACACCCACCAATGCCACTTACGTTCTTTGGCGATTTAAATGTATACTGTGTTAGAAGAGAATCCGGGTACCCCGTGCCCTGCTGTTGATTGCCATAGCGATGTGGAATAGCCTGTTAGCACTGGCATTCGATGTTTGACTCTCACTGTGGTTTGTTGGCTGTAGCGGTGTGGAATAGCCAGTTAGCAACTTAAATTCTGTTTGACTCTCACTCTAGGTACCGTCCTCCTTTAACCATTAATTAGTTACTGAAACTTGGCTAAATTCCCAAATCGCCCTAGGGTTTTTTTTTTGTCTTTTCTTTTCTTTAAAGTGTGACTAATCACAGATCTGTCACAGAGCAGCAGGTCTGCTAGGAGGATGGCTGACTGCTAGAATGTAGATGGGTGGTGATCAGAATATAATGGTGAAAAAAAAAAAACTCAAATGATGCAACTCCTCATTCCAAGCGTACTTTGAGAATAGGTAGGTGATATGTGAATGCTTTTTAGTGACATATGCAAATTCAACAATTTTCACACGATTGTTTGCCTCTACTCCCAAGGCCTAATCTAGTATTATGATGTTAAGTTTAGTTGGATCAAAGCAGTTGACACTTAGAGCCCTGAGCTACAGGTAGAGAAAAGAGTGTGATGCGTACGGGGGGGGGGGGGGATATTTTGATCAATTAGGGATGATTTAACTGTGGTTGGTGACATCCCCCTGTATTCCATGGAGACACAGCAGCAGCTTGGGGCTTATTATCCACTGACTACAAGAAGAGGTATCTAGTTATTTAGAGTTATTTAGGGATGAAATCATTCTTCAAAAGTAAAGAGCCACAGAATGGACCCATTGGCTCGCACATACTTAGATTTGAATAATATTGTATTCTGGGTTGAATGGTACTCATCAAAAAAATTTCAGACAATAAGAAAAAATTGCTCTCCTCCAAAGACAAAATGAATGAAATATGAACAAATAGCAAAGTCTTCAATTGGTCAAAGGCATCAGGAGTGTTCCTTTTAGAAGATTTGCAAAATGAAATATTTTCCTCATTTCAAGGAAATAAAAAAAAACACCTTAAAACCGGAGGGTAACCACCAGTTTGAGGAAAATCAATGTTAATTAAACAAGGATAGGATGTTCTTTCTAACAGTACCCTTGAGGAAGGAAAACCTGGCATGCTTTATCACAAGACTAACTGACAGTGTGTTAGGGTTTAATACGGGCAATGACCATAGGACTTCAGGAAGAATTAGTTGTGAAGGCCAAACACTGGCATATGGCTTGATGAATGCTTTTCTCGGGCAAGAGAAACTGCATATTTAGACCACTGCGATAAAGGGGACCTTTGTGAGTAGACAGCTTAGTCTTCCAGATGTTTTTCGAAACGGTTAACCCAGATTTATTCCGTCTGCCTATTCCCTTGTTCTGTAAGGAATACATAACTCCAAAGAGCCTGCATCATCTTGTGACATCGGCTTAATCCTTTTTCTCCTGGCATCTCTTCATTAAGAAATCAAGACTTTAAGGTTCAGTCTCCTTCACTTCAAAAATCCCCATCTTGATGAGATAGCCTCACGGCTCCTTAATAGCACGCTGGAAAGGGTGGTTGCCATTTCCTCTCTTCCGTCTCGTACGTTTCATTGCCTCACCTTCCCTTGGACACCGACCTTTAAACATCTCCCCTCTTTCTTCTATGTTCAGCGTCTTTCCTCTTTCCCTTATTACTTCATTTGCCCCCTGTGCAAGCCACCCAGTAGCTTCTCTTCACTGACACAAGTGTCTCTGAGAGCTCCTCGTCACCGAGTCCTTCTCACCCTCTGTTTACTCCGTAATCCACAGCGTTTCAGCTTCCTCACTTACTGTTCAAATGAAACCACTTTTATTAAAGACTTTACTGAATTCCTAATTAGGCTTCTAATTGAACATCTTTCCATAATTGGTTTCTTAGATGATGATTCTTCATTTTCTACTGTGAATCCCCTCTTGACTTCTCAAATAAAAGAAGTATTCTCTACTTTTTTCCTTTTTTTTTTTTTTTTTACAATTATAGCCTTTTTGTCTGCTAATTTTCTTGATGGTTCTCTGCGTAATCCTCTTCTGCTTTTGTTGTGGATTCTTTATCTAATTTGTTATCATCATCACCATCACCACCATTACCATCACCATTATCATCACCACCATCATCATCCTCATCCTCATCAACATCAACATCATCATCAGTTAGCATAGACAGTTCAGTGGTGGTTTGAATAAGAATGGCCCCATAGACTAATTTATTTTAATAATGAATTCGATTGTGACCTCTCATCCACATATTATGCTGTGTTCGTATTTGACTCCATTGCCTTCCCTTGTTCTCCCTCTCCCCACTTGCTGTTCTTTCCCCAGAATAGTTCTTCTCTTTCCTTTTTATTAACTTTTGTATCTATTTTAGGCATCTCAGCTTCTACAATGGTAGGTTTCCATATTTCTTTTTTGAATATCTTTAGTATACTTCTCTCTCTCTATTCTCCCTCGTTTAATTCATCCTCCCATCCCTCACTCCATTTAACTCTTCTTGTGACTTTATACCCCTTTGCCCATTTGTACGTCATCTGCCAAATCATTGCCTGTGAATGATATCTATTCTCTCTTTAGCTTTGTAGCCTCATAGCTCTTCACTCTTCTCTTTATCATTTATAATCTGATGACTTAGATTCATTTCATAATTCTTACCATACATTCTTAGTTCACTGGTTTTGTTCACAGTGACTCTTCTTCTTGGTATGTCTTCCATATATTACTCTATGCTCATCATATTCTCATGCTTTCCAGACCTCCATACAAGGGTAACTTCAGGATGGATTCTCTTTCATCATCCCAGGTGTCCTACCCATGTGTATGTCACCTTCAGTGTACCTGCCTCACAGCATTATAATGTTTATTTATGGGTCCATGTTTCCCTAGACCAATGAAGTTCTTGTGATCAAGAGCTCTTCATGAATCTGTATTTATATTCTGAGCTCAGGAGAGGGTATTGGATATAAGTTTAATTATCCCTAATTGCTACCTGCCAAATGGATTTAGGAGAAAATTACCTTTGTTCATCTCGTTTTTCCAGAGCTTTTATAATCTGGTAATAGTCAAATTCTCTCAGACAAGTTCATTTTATGTTACATAAAGCATCGATACACTTGTAAATAAAGGTCAAAAGACTAACTAAAATATGAAATGGGCAAAATCCATACCATTTTATGCAAATTTGTATTATGAGATTCAATGATACATGTTTTACAATGGAATATCTTTATTTACTGTAGCTCAGAGAAGAAACCTTAGCAGTGTACACAAAGCCCTGCATTTGAGCACTACAACCCCCACCCCCACCACAACTGTCTGCCTATTCATATTACTAATATTATTCATGATTCCAGAAATATCAGTTCTGCTCAATGTATGCAGCAGATTTCTTTAGTCATGTGGCAGAAAAACACTCAGCGGATGAAATTCTTGATATCTCTATTAAACTTTATATATCCCATTTATCTGCAAGATTAGAGCTATGCACTTAGATAAGAGTTGGCTTTGAATGGTAATGTGTTGGAGTGCTCTTAGTTGGATCTACATTTCTGAGTGACTTGGTAAATCTTTTTCAGCCCCAGAGAAGAAACCAAGGACTCTGCCTATACTTAGTTAATGTGAGCTTGCCCTACTTTCTGAGAATACCCCCATGCCCAGGATTTACCTCTGGGTATATATATTCTTTAATTAAAAGTATCACAATAATCAAGCAGTACTATGCTCTAGAGATAAAACTAATGGCATAACTTTTAATTATTAAAAAACATTGCACTGAATTTATAAGACCACACTTGCATCCATGATTTTTGCTGATGTATTGCTGCAAAGAAGCCTCTCTCTTGCGATTTATCCACTCTTTCACAGCTGCTGAGCCTCCTCTGATTGTTATTTTATTCATGTACTCCTGGGATGTTGCTGCCAAATGAAAGAGCATGTCAAAAGGAAGAGTTGTGCTACTGTCTCTTGAAAAAACCACCTGGGGCTTTCATTAAAAAAAAGACAGAGGCTTAGGTCTAATAAAATATTATAGGAGACACAAATTGGATATGGCCTGGTTTTAGCTTAAAAGCATCTTCTACATCCTTTTATAATTGTTGGTAGTTCACCTGCCATGTTGATATAGTAGTGAGGTCATGCTTCTTGAGATGTACGTATGTTCCATACATACTTCATAGATAATTGATTTTGAATATTTTAGCTTACACTCCACATATTTGATTCAAGTTTCGTATTACAACATTTTCTGTCTGCATGGCTTTTCCTGTCTCCTTTCTCTCTTCAGACATCACCAGTTGACCCAAGTTTTGATTTAAAGTCAGAGAGATATGGTCAATCACTTATTAAATGAAGGAGAGTAGCCAGGCTATTTGATATCTTTTAAGAATATTTATTTTGTTGTTATTAGTGTGTGTGTACATGCCTCATGTGTGTATGTGTGTGGAGGTCAGAGGATGGCTTTGTAGAGTTGGTCCTCTCCTTACAATTTTTGTGTAGATTTTGGAAAACAAACTCAAGTTGTCAGGCTTGTAGGACCAGCACTTTTACTCACTGACCTGTGTAACATGATGCTGTTATCTTAATACATGTTTTTAATTTTTCCCTGTCTGCGCATTGTTGAAAATGATTACAGAGTTACTATGATGGTTGTTTGATATAAAAAGCATCAGCATTAAATAATTATGTAGAAGTATATGGTCCTGTCTCTGCTGTCAATGAGCACAGAGTTTATTGAAGTAGAAACAGAATAAATGCTGAACAGCACGTTTAGTATTCTGCCAAAGCCAATCCAGTGTAAACTGTCACAGTTCCTCATATTACTCACAATTATCTAACCATGACCATAACAATTTCAAAACTTACACCCATATATGTTATCGTTCTCTTGTAAGCACTGTTCAGATCTTTTTGTATTGATTTTCAATATATACACCAGGTTAAAGCTTTCATTTTGTGACCTTGATTTTTGCCCCTCAACAATAGACTGAAGTTTTCTCCTCAGTAATAGTTTTAAACACCTTCTACTCCCAAGTGAAGCATTTTGGCAAGTACTATCCTCTGTATCAATGTTCTTGGTTTCTTTTTCAAGGAACCCAAAGGGGAATTCAGAATGTACACTCTATTTTCTCTCTTTCCCTAGAGATAATTTGTGCCACAATTAGGCTGTGACTCACTGTGGTAATAATGGACAACTGAGTTTGATTTCCAGAACTCTGTTACTTTCAACATCTCCCATGTTACAAAACTCATGTAGCCCAGCCAAAATGTAACTATAGTTCAAAGTCATACTTATTTTCTCAATTCCTTCTAATGTTTTTAGGTCCTATAGGGCTGAAGTCAGAACAGGGTGTCAAAGACATATCACCTCTTTATTTTACAGTTAGAATAAAATCTCATAGATAATTCCATTGGCATGTATTTTATGTTAGGTTAGAAAGGAACAAAGGTGAAGTTCTTTTTTGTTTCATGGTCTATAAGAGAAAAAACTTACACAGAAAATTAATGACATCTATATACCAAGAAAAGAATGCTTTACATTCTTAGAAATAATTTCCATATCTTTGGAGTCCATTATTTATGTATAAATATTATGTATACACATGTTTTAGGCACATATTTTGGTTATGGGTATTTTTGTGCTCTTCATTACATAGCTCTATTTAAAAAGACTTGTTTTTGATGAAATATTAATATAGTTTAAAATCTTTTAGAAATATTTAATATATAAGTGCTGTGGGCAAGCAGTTTTGCATCATTGAATCTTGGTGTCATGATTTATGAATAGAAGACACACTACTCCTTCCACAGATGAGCCATTGAAGCAATCTGTTAACATCGAAGTACTATATAGAAATGAATTTTTTGTTCCTCCTAATCTTTATTCCAACTACTTTAGTGTATGAACTTGGAGATAGTAATTGTTCTTTTATTAAGTTTTTCCAATTCAATGTGATAGTTTTCCTAGAGTCAGTGGTCCTGGCTAGTGCATTGGTCCAGTATAGCAACTGTTCCATGTCTTACTCTCAATAAAACAAACTGTTCTTCCTTCTCTTGTAGTGTATTTGTTTTCATGGATTCATCCTGGATACATTTTGAATAGGAATCATCCAGAGCAATCACTGAGCATGAAATGTAATGGTAATTCAGAACCCAGATGGTTTGTTTCATGTGTCCACTTGCAGGAAATCACTCTGATTCTGTTCAGGGTGGACTGGATGAAGGCTTGTGGTGCTCTGTACAAAGGCCACTGGCAGATTTGCCTGCTTCCAGCAAGGCTTTTACGGATGGGTGCAGAACAGCACAAAGCAAATTGCAGCAGTGAGCCTAGAGAATGTTCTGCTTTTCAGTTGCTTTCAAGTTCTCTTAAATATGAATAGGTAGGAAACAGGCTGGCAAGATCTGAGTTTTGATATTGATCTGTAAAGCCTGATTCCTGTGTCCCGCAATTAGCCTAGAACATTTGCTTCCACAACATTTCATTCTCTTCATAAATGGTTCTGGTTAAGAAATAAGCACACAGAACAGAAACATGGTACAGAGGGTAACCAGAGCACGTATGATGCTTCTGCTTGGCTTTGATTATCAAAGCTATATCTTCAAGTGTTAAATTTGGAGAGTTCAATTTATAAACTTTATTTTACAAAGCCATTCAAGTGGCTGGCAAGTTATGCCTTTAATGTTTTCTTTCTCCTTAAGAATATATATATATGTATATACATATATATATATATATATATATATCTCACTAATTTTACCATCAAATAACCAGCAAACACAGTCCCTGCCTTTCTCTCTCCCATTAGAAGATAAAAGATCTCTATTTTCAACTCCTAGATTTTGGGGGTTTATTTTGACTTTTATTTATCTCATTGTTGCAGAATTCTTCCAGGTATTTTTTTGTTTTCAGACCGTCTTCGAGAGCCAGGCTCTGGTGCTTTGATTTCCATGACAGCTTTTCTTTTAATATTTTTATTTCTTTGATTGTGTTTCACTAAGATGGGTTTGTATGTCTGCAGAAAAAGGTGATTGTCAGAAGAAAGGTTTAAATGTCCAAGAGAATAATCTATTGTATAGTGCACAATTCAAAGGGCCTTTGAAGATCAAAAGCAGCAAACAAGGGAAGCCACTGAATTTTCTTTGATTGCTCCATAAAACTGAGAGCCACACTGGGGATTAACGACTGTCACAGACACATCTGCTGTGCTATGCAACATCTTCCTTCTCATCTACACAATGCAGCTTGTCTGTATTTTAATATGTGAAGATTATTCTCATGTTCAAATACTCAGTGTGTTCCTACACCAAGGTCATGTACCTCATTTAAAGGAAAATAAAAACAAAGAGCCATAAGTGTGATAATCCACAGAAAACCTTAATGATATTTTCTCATGTTGAGATATATCTTTAGCAGCTCCATTAAATAAAGTGTCAAAATGCGATCTTGAATCAAAACGGAAATCATGGACTCTGAGATCATCTTCATTTCTCTTTCTTTGTTGTAAGTTACTCTGCAATATTAGAACTCTTAAAGATAGGCTTCCAAAATTCCCTCATCTCACTCATTATTAAGAGGAAATCTCTTGCCATGTTTATTAGTTCACCTAGAGTGGTTATTGTATAGGCAGTGGCTCAAATAGACTAAAGTAACCACATGTCGCCTATTCTTGTAGGTAGAAGTCAACTGTTGAGGTATTGACTGGGTCAGCGTTTTCTGAAGCCCATTTTCTTCTTTTGCTCTATAATTAGATATGTTTTCCCTGTCTTTACTTGGGCTTTCATAGGTTCATGTCTTAATCTTCTAGTTTGACGAAAATTTTGTTGTGTGACGCTGTGACTCCTTCCTCTAAACTCAGTTTTTAAAAATGTAATTTCCACATGCTTTCCGTCTGCTGCAAAGATAAGTTTCCCTGATGAGGATGAAAGACTACACTCACCCGTGAGTATTAGGGCAAATATTTAAAATTTTAAAAACCATAACAAATCAAAGTGCCAAGTTGTGGAGCCCAGTCTATAAAACACTTCTGCCCCTAAGGCTCAGGAAACACCACAGAATAGAGGACAGAAAGATTTCAAGAGGAAAAAGATTAGGGAGTTTGGTCTAAGTTCCTGTCTCCTGTTATTATCAGAAGCTACACCCACAAAACCTTGCCAATGTGAGTGCCCAAACATGAGATGAACAAAGGTGATATCAGTGGGCATGCCAAAGTGGATGTAAAAAGCTCAGGAGGCCTCAATCCCACACCAAGATCTATAGGCAACCAAGGATGCTGAGAGTGGGAGAAATAATCTTCCCCAGTAAGAACGCAGTAACTGGTTATATACTACAAAATGGTCAGTTATGGAAACATACACAGAAGTAAAAACTATTAACAGAGAGAAAAAGGAGGTATGTGGAAGAGTTCAAAGCTAGGAAATGAAAGGAAGAAGTGTAATTATATCATAATCTCAAAAAATTAAAAAAGTAAGAAAAATAGCTTTTTCTAAATCAAGGATCTCTCAAAAGGTAGTCCCATTTTCAAGTGCAGTGGGTTAGGGTTTTAGTAAGAAATTTTAGGATAACCAATTTTAACTCAAAATACCACATGTGCTGTTATCCACAGATATGATCATTCTTCCAAACATTAATAATAATATTTTAGATGACAAATTTTCAAATGGTGCGTAGCCTTCTCATTACACCTAAACAATCCCTACATAAGAAAAATTCCTACCCTTGTCACCACCCAAATCCCCAATAGCTTAGATCACTTACACGTCTTTCTATTTTATGTGAGCCACCTAGAGTGATTTGTTTTGTACTATCATCTGTACTGTACAATCCACACAAATTGTAAGTTACCTAAAACAATCTACCTAGATCTCATGTGATCCTCCTATCCATGCAACAGTATTCATTCCTGGCCTACACATGCATATATATTTTAGAATCATTTGTTTGGTGAGTTTTTCTGGAGAATGGTCAGCTTGTTAGATTATATAAACAATCTATATAATCTATATATATATTCTATATAATCTATATATATATAATCTATATATATATATATTTTCTTATATTTTGACTAATTTATTTTCTTTCACAGGAATCTTTTATTTCTACATTCTGGATCTTCTGTTATTTTCTTCGTTATTTATTTTCAGAACTATCTTTTTTCTCTTTCTTTAAAAAATCACATTAAAAATTTAAATTATATCTACATGTATGTGTATTGGTATGTGCACTTGGGTACACGTGTCTCTGATGCCCAGGGAAATCTGGTCTCCCCAGAGCTGGAGTTAAGATGGCTGGGAGTCACCTGATGTAGGTACTGAGACTCAAACTCGAATCTTCTATAAGTGTGGTGCATGCTCTTAACTACTGAGTTATTGCTTCAGCAATCCTTAATTACTTAAAATTACTTAAAAATCAAGACAAACACTTCACGATCCTTGTCTTATATCCATCCATACAACAGTATTTATTTCTAGTCTACATATGCATACATGTTTTAGGATAGTTTGTGTGGTGAGTTTAAAATATCGATGGTTAAATTTGAAATTTGTGGGACATCTGGCTCTGCTTCTAGTATTTTTTTCTACCATCAAATTTCCTGGCTCTTTTAATGGCTTATATTTAATAATGAGTGCTACATGCCAGATTTTTAACCCCCCTCTGTTCTTTAATACTGTGGATTGAAATTAGGCGTAGGACCTTGAGCAGATTAGTTGAAATTATACATCTGCCACTAGGCCCGTGTAAACTGTGTTGTCTTTAAATAGTTTTTTTTCTTTTTTCTTTCTCTTCTTTCTTTTTTATCTTTTCTAGTCTGGAAATACATGTATTACTGGGTCACTGGATCTAACTCATCTTGTCGAAGTTTTTGGTTCTTCAAGTTTGTTTAGTTTGTTGGTCCAGAGATCATTGTGTGATGCTGTTGCTGTGTTGGTCTCATCCTCTTCCATCGCTGGTTCAAGCAACTGTGTGTGTGGCAGAATTTGTTCTTCAGTAAGGTTTGTTGCAAATCCTGTAACATATTTTTGCCCCATGTCATCTTGGAGATCTCAACTCACTGTCTTCTCTGTTCTCAAAGTCATCTCCCATAACTCTGTAACTTTCAGAAATCCCACTAATATCACAATCTGTCTGTCTGTCTACCACCTGTCTCTCTACTCGTCTATCTGTCTGTCTGTATATGTACAGGTGTATTTATATGTATATTCCCTCTGTGTTTGGACATATACATGTTTGTATACAGACAGGTATTCTTGCTCTTGTTAAAATTTAGATCCATGTTAAGCTAAGAGCTCTATACTTCTGTGCTCATTTCTACAGCTTTTTGTGTTCACATCTCTCTCCTGCTCCTGTTCTCAAATGTCAAACTGGAGTCTGTTTTTTTTTTTTTTAATTACAAAGAAAAACTGCTGAGCTCCACTCCCCTTCACCCTGTTTTGAGAAGCAATTTATGGGAAAGCTGGGTGATGGTGGGCGTTTTGTTACCACACTTTCATTTTTCCAAGAACACGGCCGCAATGCCTATTCAGTACCTGAAAGTATTTTTTTTTTTCGTTTATGTTTTTAGAACACGTTGTAACTCGAAACAATTATGTAATACGCAACAGGATGTGTTACATGTTACATAATTATGCATGGCTAAAGGGTAAATTGAACATGCATCTCCCATTACATAATTAATATTTGATTATGTTTTACTTTATATCACAACCTATGACTTTGTTAATGTTTCCAACGCAGATTAAATAAAATTCATACCCAGGAAAACTCACCATGCCTGTGCATTTTCCTTCAGGTCTCAGGGAGTCCTTCAAGCATATCCTGACTTTAGGAAGCCAGTTCTACACCCAGTGCAGATGGTGCATTTCCTTTTCTGAGGACGAGTGGGAGAGCAATAAAATGCTTCACCTTATGCTGGCAGATGTACACTTTCTATGTTTGCAACATGTTCACCTTTACTCCGAGGTGATTTTTACCAACACATGGACCTCGTTCTTCTTGCACAAACAACTGTTTCTAGGATACTGGTAAGAAGAGTTAAAGGGCAGAGATCCAGTTGGTTGCTCCTTGCCATTGGTAAGGATGAAGATTTCCTCAACCTCTCATTTGGGGGAAGTTGTTTAGGTCTTGGAGATATTGATGGTAATTTCTGTTCTCAGAGTAGGACCGGATGCACTGCAGAGATTTCACGAAATCCTACTGAATCATATTTAAATTTATCTAAACTGAAATTTATATAAACTAGAAATATATTTAGACTAGACTAGAAAATAGATAAACTACTTTTCATTTACTCAGTACATCTTAAAGTCATCCAAAAACTAATGCTGTAAACATGATATTGGAAAACATGGTCTAGAAAGTATTGAAAACAATCTTTATTATTTCAAAAGGAGTTGAGCAGCTCCCTTAATACCTCACAGGTGCTGATCTCCAGCCAATCATCTGTCCAATACCACATGTACACTTTCCTTTCCTTACATGATCTATGGCTAATTAGGTCAAATTTATATTTTAAACAAATTCCAAGCACTTTTATTACAAAAATTAAGACTGAACTCTATTTTTTATGATTTTGACATCTTCCTTACTCTTTCCATTAATAAGGAAGAGACAGCTGTAAATCACAGCTTCTCATCTGGCTCTCTTAGCTTGTTCATTAATGTGGTCTCTTGCATGGTTTTCGTAAAAATGATTGCTTTTGTATATACTTCTTCTTCTGTATGTATGGGACCCAAGGTAGAATGCTAAGTGTGAACCTTTTCCGAGCTATCTAAAAAGAGAGACAAAACTGAGTTTTAATTTATTTCAGGGCTATCATGAAAGTTTTATAGTCTGAATTAGGGCTTTACCCCCTCAATATCCTTCCAAACTTAATGCATCAAAAAAGTAAAATTGGTTTAGATTTGCCACATTATTAACCTATTTAAGATGATATTAAACATTTAATTATCCATTTCAATAAAGGAAAACAGATTGCTACAAAAGAGGTTCAAATTTAGGCCACTATATTTTCTTTCTTTTTTTTTTTTTTTTTTTTTTTTTTATTAACTTGAGTGTTTCTTATTTACATTTCGAGTGTTATTCCCTTTCCCGGTTTCCAGGCAAACATCCCCCTAATCCCTCCCCCTCCCCTTCTTTATGGGTGTTCCCCTCCCCACCCTCCCCCCATTACTGCCCTCCCCCCAACAATCACGTTCACTGGGGGTTCAGTCTTAGCAGGACCAAGGGCTTCCCCTTCCACTGGTGATCTTACTAGAATATTCATTGCTACCTATGAGGTCAGAGTCCAGGGTCAGTCCATGTATAGTCTTTAGGTAGTGGCTTAGTCCCTGGAAGCTCTGGTTGATTGGCATTGTTGTTCATAAGGGGTATCGAGCTCCTTCACGCTCTTCGAGTTCTTTCTCTGATTCCTTCAACAGGGGTCCCGTTCTCAGTTCAGTGGTTTGCTGCTGGCATTCGCCCCTGTATTTGCTGTATTCTGGCTGTGTCTCTCAGGAGCGATATACATCCGGCTCCTGTCGGCCTGCACTTCTTTGCTGCATTCATCTTGTCTAATTGGATGGCTGTATATATATGGGCCACATGTGGGGCAGGCTCTGAATGGTGTTCCTTCTGTGTCTGTTTTAATCTTTGCCTCTCTATTCCCTGCCAAGGGTATTCTTGTTCCCCTTTTAAAGAAGGAGTGAAGCATTCACATTTTGATCATCTGTCTTGAGTTTCATTTGTTCTAGGCATCTAGGGTAATTAAAGCATTTGGGCTAATAGCCACTTATCAGTGAGTGCATACCATGTATGTCTTTCTGTGTTTGGGTTAGCTCTCTCAGGATGATATTTTCCAGTTCCAACCATTTGCCTACGAATTTCATAAACTCGTTGTTTTTGATAGCTGAGTAATATTCCATTGTGTAGATGTACCACATTTTCTGTATCCATTCCTCTGTTGAAGGGCATCTGGGTTCTTTCCAGCTTCTGGCTATTATAAATAAGGCTGCAATGAACATAGTGGAGCACGTGTCTTTTTTATATGTTGGGGCATCTTTTGGGTATATGCCCAAGAGAGGTATAGCTGGATCCTCGGGCAGTTCAATGTCCAATTTTCTGAGGATCCTCCAGACTGATTTCCAGAATGGTTGTACCAGTTTGCAATCCCACCAACAATGGAGGAGTGTTCCTCTTTCTCCACATCCTCGCCAGCATCTGTTGTCCCCTGAGTTTTTGATCTTAGCCATTCTCACTGGTGTGAGGTGAAATCTCAGGGTTGTTTTGATTTGCATTTCCCTTATGACTAAAGATGTTGAACATTTCTTTAGATGTTTCTCCGCCATTCGGCATTCCTCAGCTGTGAATTCTTTGTTTAGCTCTGAGCCCCATTTTTTAATAGGGTTATTTGTTTCCCTGCGGTCTAACTTCTTGAGTTCTTTGTATATTTTGGATATAAGGCCTCTATCTGTTGTAGGATTGGTAAAGATCTTTTCCCAATCTGTTGGTTGCCGTTTTGTCCTAACCACAGTGTCCTTTGCCTTACAGAAGCTTTGCAGTTTTATGAGATCCCATTTGTTGATTCTTGATCTTAGAGCGTAAGCCATTGGTGCTTTGTTTAGGAAATTTTTTCCAGTGCCCATGTGTTCCAGATGCTTCCCTAGTTTTTCTTCTATTAGTTTGAGTGTGTCTGGTTTGATGTGGAGGTCCTTGATCCACTTGGACTTAAGCTTTGTACAGGGTGATAAGCATGGATCGATCTGCATTCTTCTACATGTTGCCCTCCAGTTGAACCAGCACCATTTGCTGAAAATGCTATCTTTTTTCCATTGGATGGTTTTGGCTCCTTTGTCAAAAATCAAGTGACCATAGGTGTTTGGGTTCATTTCTGGGTCTTCAATTCTATTCCATTGGTCTATCTGTCTGTCTCTGTACCAATACCATGCAGTTTTTATCACTATTGCTGTGTAATAATAATTGAGTTCAGGGATAGTGATTCCCCCTGAAGTCCTTTTATTGTTGAGGATAGCTTTAGCTATCCTGGGTTTTTTGTTATTCCAGATGAATTTGCAAATTGTTCTGTCTAACTCTTTGAAGAATTGGATTGGTATTTTGATGGGGAATGCATTAAATCTGTAGATCGCTTTTGGTAAAATGGCCATTTTTACTATATTAATCCTGCCAATCCATGAGCATGGGAGATCTTTCCATCTTCTGAGGTCTTCTTCAATTTCCCTCTTCAGTGTCTTGAAGTTCTTATTGTACAGATCTTTTACTTGCTTTGTTAAAGTCACACCGAGGTACTTTATATTATTTGGGTCTATTATGAAGGGTGTCGTTTCCCTAATTTCTTTCTCGGCTTGTTTCTCTTTTGTATAGAGGAAGGCAACTGATTTATTTGAGTTAATTTTATACCCAGCCACTTTGCTGAAGTTGTTTATCAGCTTTAGTAGTTCTCTGGTGGAACTTTTGGGATCACTTAAATATACTATCATATCATCTGCAAATAGTGATATTTTGATTTCTTCTTTTCCGATCTGTATCCCCTTGACCTCCTTTTGTTGTCTGATTGCTCTGGCTAGGACTTCAAGAACTATATTGAATAAGTAGGGAGAGAGTGGGCAGCCTTGTCTAGTCCCTGATTTTAGTGGGATTGCTTCAAGTTTCTCTCCATTTAGTTTAATGTTAGCAACTGGTTTGCTGTATATGGCTTTTACTATGTTCAGGTATGGGCCTTGAATTCCTATTCTTTCCAGGACTTTTATCATGAAGGGGTGTTGAATTTTGTCAATTGCTTTCTCAGCGTCTAATGAAATGATCATGTGGTTTTGTTCTTTCAGTTTGTTTATATAATGGATCACGTTGATGGTTTTCCGTATATTAAACCATCCCTGCATGCCTGGGATGAAGCCTACTTGGTCATGGTGGATGATTGTTTTGATGTGCTCTTGGATTCGGTTTGCCAGAATTTTGTTGAGTATTTTTGCGTCAATATTCATAAGGGAAATTGGTCTGAAGTTCTCTTTCTTTGTTGTGTCTTTTTGTGGTTTAGGTATAAGAGTAATTGTGGCTTCGTAGAAGGTATTCGGTAGTGATCCATCTGTTTCAATTTTGTGGAATAGTTTGGATAATATTGGTATGAGGTCTTCTATGAAGGTTTGATAGAATTCTGCAGTAAACCCATCTGGACCTGGGCTCTTTTTGGTTGGGAGACCTTTAATGACTGCTTCTATTTCCTTAGGAGTTATGGGGTTGTTTAACTGGTTTATCTGTTCCTGATTTAACTTCGGTACCTGGTATCTGTCTAGGAAATTGTCCTTTCCTGAAGATTTTCAAGTTTTGTTGAATATAGGCTTTTATAGTAAGATCTGATGATTTTTTGAATTTCCTCTGAATCTGTTGTTATGTCTCCCTTTTCATTTCTGATTTTGTTAATTTGGACGCACTCTCTGTGTCCTCTCGTTAGACTGGCTAAGGGTTTATCTATCTTGTTGATTTTCTCAAAGAACCAACTTTTGGTTCTGTTGATTCTTTCTATGGTCCTTTTTGTTTCTACTTGGTTGATTTCAGCTCTGAGTTTGATTATTTCCTGCCTTCTACTCCTCCTGGGTGTATTTGCTTCTTTTTGTTCTAGAGCTTTTAGGTGTGCTGTCAAGCTGCTGACATATGCTCTTTCCTGTTTCTTTCTGCAGGCACTCAGCGCTATGAGTTTTCCTCTTAGCACAGCTTTCATTGTGTCCCATAAGTTTGGGTATGTTGTACCTTCATTTTCATTAAATTCTAAAAAGTTTTTAATTTCTTTCTTTATTTCTTCCTTGACCAGGTTATCATTGAGTAGAGCATTGTTCAATTTCCAAGTATATGTGGACATTCTTCCTTGATTGTTATTGAAGACCAGTTTTAGGCCGTGGTGGTCCGATAGCACGCATGGGATTATTTCTATCTTTCTGTACCTGTTGAGGCCCGTTTTTTGACCAATTATATGGTCAATTTTGGAGAAAGTACCATGAGGAGCTGAGAAGAAGGTATATCCTTTTGCTTTAGGATAGAATGTTCTATAAATATCTGTTAAGTCCATTTGGCTCATGACTTCTCCTAGTCTGTCTACATCTCTGTTTAATTTCTGTTTCCATGATCTGTCCATTGATGAGAGTGGGGTGTTGAACTCTCCCACTATTATTGTGTGAGGTCCAATGTGTGTTTTGAGCTTTAGTAAGGTTTCTTTTACATATGTAGGTGCCCTTGTATTTGGGGCATAGATATTTAGGATTGAGAGTTCATCTTGGTGGATTTTTCCTTTGATGAATATGAAGTGTCCTTCCTTATCTTTTTTGATGACTTTTAGTTGAAAATTGATTTTATTTGATATTAGAATGGCTACTCCAGCTTGCTTCTTCTGACCATTTGCTTGCAAAGTTGTTTTCCAGCCTTTCACTCTGAGGTAGTGTCTGTCTTTGTCTCTGAGGTGTGTTTCCTGTAGGCAGCAGAATGCAGGGTCCTCGTTGCGTATCCAGTTTGTTAATCTATTTCTTTTTATTGGGGAGTTGAGGCCATTGATGTTGAGAGATATTAAGGAATAGTGATTATTGCTTCCCGTTTTATTCATATTTGGATGTGAGGTTATGTTTGTGTGCTTTCTTTCTCTTTGTTTTGTTGCCAAGACGATTAGTTTCTTGCTTCTTCTAGGGTATAGCTTGCCTCCTTATGTTGGGCTTTACCATTTATTATCCTTTGTAGTGCTGGATTTGTAGAAAGATATTGTGTAAATTTGGTTTTGTCATGGAATATCTTGGTTTCTCCATCTATGTTAATTGAGAGTTTTGCAGGATACAGTAACCTGGGCTGGCATTTGTGTTCTCTTCGGGTCTGTATGACATCAGTCCAGGATCTTCTGGCCTTCATAGTTTTTGGCGAGAAGTCTGGTGTGATTCTGATAGGTCTGCCTTTATATGTTACTTGACCTTTTTCCCTTACTGCTTTTAATATTCTTTCTTTATTTTGTGCATTTGGTGTTTTGACTATTATGTGACGGGAGGTGTTTCTTTTCTGGTCCAATCTATTTGGAGTTCTGTAGGCTTCTTGTATGTCTATGGGTATCTCTTTTTTTAGGTTAGGGAAGTTTTCTTCTACGATTTTGTTGAAGATATTTACTGGTCCTTTGAGCTGGGAGTCTTCACTCTCTTCTATACCTATTATCCTTAGGTTTGATCTTCTCATTGAGTCCTGGATTTCCTGTATGTTTTGGACCAGTAGCTTTTTCCGCTTTACATTATCTTTGACAGTTGTGTCAATGATTTCTATGGAATCTTCTGCTCCTGAGATTCTCTCTTCCATCTCTTGAATTTTGTTGGTGAGGCTTGTATCTACAGCTCCTTGTCTCTTCTTTTGGTTTTCTATATCCAGGGTTGTTTCCATGTGTTCTTTCTTGATTGCTTCTATTTCCATTTTTAATTCCTTCAATTGTTTGATTGTGTTTTCCTGGAATTCTTTCAGGGATTTCTGCGATTCTTTCAGGGATTTTTGCGATTCCTCTCTGAAGGCTTCTACTTGTTTATTAATGTTTTCCTGTGTTTCCCTAGGGGAGTTCTTCCCGTCTTTCTTGAAGTCCTCCAGCATCATGATCAAATATGATTTTGAAACTAGATCTTGCTTTTCTGGTGTGTTTGGATATTCCATGTTTGTTTTGGTGGGAGAATTGGGCTCCGATGATGGCATGTAGTCTTGGTTTCTGTTGCTTGTGTTCCTGCGCTTGCCTCTCACAATCAGATTATCTCTAGTGTTACTTTGTTCTGCTATTTCTGACAGTGGCTAGACTGTCTTATAAGCCTGTGTGTCAGGAGTGCTGTAGACCTGTTTTCCTCTCTTTCAGTCAGTTATGGGGACAGAGTGTTCTGCTTTCGGGCGTGTAGTTTTTCCTCTCTACAGGTCTTCAGCTGTTCCTGTGGGCCTGTGTCTTGAGTTCACCAGGCAGCTTTCTTGCAGCAGAAAAGTTGGTCTTACCTGTGGTCCCGAGGCTCAAGTTCGCTCGTGGGGTGCTGCCCACGGGCTCTCTGCAGCGGCAGCAACCAGGAAGACCTGTGCCGCCCCTTCCGGGAGCTTCAGTGCACCAGGGTTCCAGATGGCCTTTGGTGTTTTCCTCTGGCGTCCGAGATGTATGTACAGAGAGCAGTCTCTTCTGGTTTTCCAGGCTTGTCTGCCTCTCTGAAGGTTCAGCTCTCCCTCCCATGGGATTTGGGTGCAGAGAACTGTTTATCCGGTCTGTTTCCCTCAGGTTCCGGTGGTGTCTCAGGCAGGGGTCCTGCTGCTCCTGGGCCCTCCCCCACGGGAGCCCAGAGGCCTTATACAGTTTCCTCTTGGGCCAGGGATGTGGGCAGGGGTGGGCAGTGTTGGTGGTCTCTTCCGCTCTGCAGCCTCAGGAGTGCCCACCTGATCAGGCGGTGAGGTCTCTTTCCCACAGGGTCTGGGAGCAGAGAGCTGCTGCGGGCCGGGATCCGCGGGCGTGGCACCTCTGGCAAACACAGGACGTGCCCGGTCCTAGATGAACTCTGCCTTTGTGTGTCCCGATCTCACCAGGCAGGTCTCTTGCAGCAGAAAAGTTGGTCTTACCTGTGGTCCCGAGGCTCAAGTTTGCTCGCGGGGTTTTGCCCACGGGCTCTCTGCAGCGGCAGCAACCAGGAAGCTATATTTTCATTTATAAAAAGAAAATGATTTTCTCAGCCTTTGACGTGCTTGTGCATGACAATGATTAATTTTACATTTAGTGTATTCACAATATTTGACAAGTGTGTGTATGTTGTTTCTCTCAGAGCTATTTTCGCCTGTACTTTCATAGCAGATTTAGTTTTATAACCAAGGGAAGAATATTTTATCTGGCCTTTTTACTTGCTGCACTTGAAGTAAACTAAATAATCTGATATGTTTGCAAGTTGTTCTCCATATACAATGCAAGTCGTGGTATTTAAAACTTTCAAGTAATAAATACTATTAGATATTTGACAAATTCCAAAATACTTTAAAAGATTTATTTTTTATGTATACATTGTTCAGCCTGCATATATGCCTAGTGGCCAGAAGAGGGCACCAGATCTCTTTATATAGATGGCTACTGGTGCTGGGTATTGAACTCAGGACCTCTGGAAGAGCAGCCAAGGCTCTTAACCTCTCATCCATCTTTCCAGCCCTATTGAAAATACTTGAATATTCAACATTTTAACTTATAAAATTAATTTCTAATTAAGTGTATTTCATTCTTCTCTTATTAGCTGTCAGCTCCATAAAAGTATAAATTCTGCAATCCTAGATTTACAGCACAATGCAGGGTACCCTGGAGTGGCTCGATCTGTGTGTCAACAAATGAAAAGACTATTTTTGTGGGTCAGTAGATGACTTTCTGGGTAAAGGTTTCAGCTGTCAATCTTGATGACCTGAGTTCAGGTTCTGAAATCTATATAGTGAATCGAAAGAACTGATTCCAGTAAATTGTCCTCTGATCTCCACTTGCACTCCATTTCCCTCACACTAAATAACAATGTCTTAAAAATTTAAAGACTACTTCTTTGTGGGGGTGGGGACACTAGCAGCATTATATGTGTGTCGTATTGCTGAGCATAGGAGAAATTTATGGCTGAGACATTAAATTTAGATTTTCAAAACTGGCACCACAGTCCACACCCGAGGACTATGTTGAAGAGGAAGTGGAAATATTCAGTCAAACTTAAGTATAGAAATTGCAAACATACTTCAAGAAGATGGTGTTGCTACAGACACATTTCTCTAGCTTTTCTCATTCTGGACAAATATAAACCCACCTTTAAAATGTATTTTTGTTTTTATTTTATGCATATCTGTGTGGTTCTGAGTGCTTGTCTGGGCAATGCATGTCAGCGATTTCTGCATAGGCCAGAGGATGGAGAGAGACCCTTGAGAAATGGAGTTACAGATGATGAACAGCTGCTGTGTTGCTGTTGGCAACTGAAATGCAGTCAGCTAAATGATTGTCACTGCCGATCTATCTGTCCAGCCCTAAGTCCCTTCTTCTTGACTAACTTTGAGATTTTCAGTACCACAGCTTTTCTTTATTCCACAGTGGCAATATCTTTTATTTTGATAAGTCTCTTTCTGTGATGAATGCATTAATCTGAAGTTTGCAGATGAGAGACTCTATTATTAGTTTGTCTCAGATGAGATGGTTAATTTTTAAATATATCAAGTTCCTCTTTTGGTAAGTGAATTATCCAATAACAACTGCACATAAAAATTATGGTATGAGTCTTATGTACAATATTCAGTAAAACAGAAAGGTTTTGGAAAACTTAAGATGCCATCATTAACATTTCTGCAACTGATAGTGGAGAACTTTAGTGCTGTGAAGTAGTTTGTCTACATAGTAGCAGAACGTGATAGCTTATTATGCTACTAACTAACTGAAAGGAACAGCACGCTCAGAACATTGGATACAAATTGGTTTGGTGAAAATGAGGCCATTGGCTCACATGCTCTTCAGTAAGTAGTGTAGTAACCACCCAGGTAACATGCTGGATTTTCATTGATAATAAGTATGAATAAATAGGGGATTCTGTCTTTAGAAAAAATCAGCGAACTTTCTTTTCCTTTTTGGCATTCAAGCACAGATTTATCCTTCTGTGGCACAAGATTCTGTACTTATCATAAAAAACACAGGATTTGGTGAAATTCAGCAGAAAAGTTGGCAAGACTTTGACTATTATCCGTGACACGACACTTTTTGAAACATCAAATAGAGATCTAAGGGCAGGAAAACAGCAATAGAGAGTCCACTTGAAAATAGATAAATAAAACCGTGAAATAAACAGTCACCAAAAGGTTAGAACCAGGAATATTAAGTGAAAGACACGCTGAGTAAAACGCCACTTAGACTGACTGAGGATATGAGTGGAAAAAAACAGGGAGACAAGAATTTGCTTGAGACTTAAATCACGGCTTTAAAAACTAAGAAAATGAAAGAAGTTTTTAAGAAATGTTTGGGTAGCTGAACCTTAACCAAAGGGGAGAACCTGTACTGACTCTACAATTGCCTGAGCAAATTTCTCAGCCTGAAAATTCTGAGAGCTTAACAATGCACTACTCATGAACAAATGGAACAAATAGAGGGATGAATGCCTAGTCTTTATGTGTAGAGGAGATATTAAATAACTGTTTGATTGATGATGCCACGAGATTATAAAGTAGTTCAAAGTGTTAGAATGAATCTCTGTTCTTATTCCACTGTCCAGTTTCTTCTTTACCACTTGTGTGACTTAGAAAAAAAAATCAGACATACGAATCTCAAGTATAAGAAGTGCCAGATTATGAACTAGCAATAAATTTCAAACATATGTTATCCCATAAAGGTACTAAACATAGTGGTGACATATGGGAGGGTATAAGGCAATAGGTTCAATGAACTAAATGTCTGAATCTACTGAATGGTAGATGCTAAATAACAAGTAAAACTGAATTCATCAAGAAAAAAATGTGCCAAATAATAAATTTATTCACTCAATAAATAAAGACTATCATGCACCTAGCGTTATTGCTATCACCAATACAGTACTGAGTGAAACAAATTCTTTCCTACTTCAGAGTCTAATAAACAGCAATGTATGAAATGAATAATTTTTCCAAGGAAAATATAATTTAAACTATTATAAGTATTGTGTCAGACTGTTATTTCTTTGAGGTAATAACTTTGTTGGCTAGAGAAACTTTCATGAAAAGATTTTTGAACCAAATCTGTAATCCTCACAGATAATACATGGTCAGGGAAGAAAGTGTTGGGTAGTGGTTAAAGGGTGGTGCCTTTAAGAGAGCCTCAAAAGGACACAGCCTTGAAAAATCATGTTAGGAAAGTCATTGTTAGTGAAGAGCACTACTCCTTCAAAGTGTTTTTCTTTTTAAAAAATTGGGTATTTTATTTATTTACATTTCAAAAGTTATCCCCTTTCCCAGTTTCCCCTCTGCAAACCCCCTATGCAATCCCCACCTCACTGCTTCTATGAAGGTGCTCCCCCACCTCCACCCCCACCCCTCCCAGTCTGGGCATTACTTTACATTGGGCATCCAAACTTCAGAAGACGAAAGGCCTCTCCTCCCACTGATGCCAGATAAGGCCATCCTCTGCTACATATGCAGCTGGAGTCATAGGTCCCTCCATGTGTATTCTTTGGTTGGTGTTTAGTCCCTGAAAGCTCTGGGGAGTCAGGTTGGTTGATATTGTTGTTCTTTCTATGGGGTTGCAAACCTCTTCAACTCCTTCAGTCCTTTTCCTAACTCTTCAACTGGAGTCCCCATGCTCAGTCCAATAGTGACTGTGAGCATCCACATCTGTATTTGTCTTTCTCTGGAAGAGCCTCTGAGGGGACAGCTATATCAGGCTCCTGTCAGCAAGCACTTCTTGCATCAGCTACAGGATCTGTGTTGCTGTCTGTATATGGGCTGGATCCCTAGGTGTGGCAGTTTCTGGATGGCCTTTCCTTCAGTCTGTGCTCTACACTTTGTCACAGTATTTCCTTTAGATAGGAGCCATTCTGGGTTAAACATTTGGAGATGAGGGGGTAGCCCCATTCCTCAACTGGGAGTCTAACCTCTGAATATGGCCTCTACAGGTTTTCCTTCCCCTTTGTTGGGTATTTCAGCTAATGTTATCCTTGCTGGGTCCTTGGAGCCTCTTGCTTTCCTGGTATTTTGCTTTAACAGAGGGCTCTCTGTCCCCCCCTCCCCCACACACAAGTCATCTTTACTAAGGCTTCAGAGAGAGTGGTGTTAGTAAATTATTTGCTGTACAATCAGGAGAACTTCAGTTTGGCTCTGTCCTCACATTAAAATAGGTCAGGCATAGTGATGCACACTTATAGTATCAGTATTGAGGAGGTAAATTCAGAACCCTGGGGCTTACTGACTCACCAGTAGAGCCTCCTTGGTGAGCTCTAAGACAGACAGACAGAAAGTCAGTCACACAGATGGACAGACAGACAGATGTGAATGGTAGGAATGTTTTTACATGCATGTGTAGACATATATACATGCCATGTATATGCGTATATACTGACAGACAAATACAACATTTTATTGCTATGAAAATTTATCTATAAAAGTATCATAAGAGTGAATCATTTGTGGGTTTTGATTTTTATATATTTAAGTTTGGAAACTTGGTGTGGTGACACACATCTATGATTCCAACATGTGGGAGGCAGAGTCAGAAAAATCACTGCCAAGTTTAGATCAGTGCAGTCTACATAGCAAGTTCAAAGCTAGCCATGTGTATCTTGTTTCAGAGAAACCAAGGAAATGAATGAATGACTGAATGGATAGAACAAATAAGTAATCTTAGTAAAATCACCTTCATCTTTCATGTTGATCATTAGTACAATTTTACAATCTAGATGTCTGTTCTATAAATGCATGTACATACTATATTTTTAAAAGTTTAAGTATTAAAACACAGTCATCTGAACCTAGAAAATACTTATAACATAACAATATATTTTGAGAACTTTTCTTATTATTTAGTCACTACTCGTCTGTTTCCTGAAAGTAGGATGCTCATCTACATAGCAAGTATTTATATATATATTGTGTGAATCCATATGTACTCTGCATAATACCTTACACACAGATATATTCATGCAATGATGGAAATTGTCAGCACCACTGTGCATCTAAATAGTATTCCAAATTTTATTACCTGAAGAATGTAGTCAAATACATTTTTGCATGCATATGAAATGTTTTCACCTATGAGAAAATTTCTTTAGAGAAACTTTTGCTCTAATTATGATTTTTTTTTACTTTTAAATTGTTACAAAACATTTTATTATAATTATAAGCAGACCCCAACCCTTACCACTTGCTTCTAGCTGAAATGCCTAAGGAAAATACTTTTTGAAAACTTGACAAGATATGATTATTTTTAAAATTAATTTAAAATTTATAACTAATGTATTATGAATGAATATCATTTTAAATTGCTTATGTTCATCCTCCTATTTGTCATCCTTGTTTGCCTGACTTCCTCTCTCAGTGAGCCTTTCTTCCTTCTCAATAGTCTGCCCTTTGTTCAAGGAAGACATGATTACCTGTTAAGTTTTGTCAGCAGGTTCTTCAAATTCAAGGCATCATCTGTACAAAGTTGATGATTTTTTTTTTTAGGTAGCATTGATTGCTCTTTGATTTATTGATACTGAAGTGTCAGGTTTTATGACATTGTCAATCTGCTTAGCATAAGGCACACACATATCTAGCAATTACAATGGCAAACAAATATAAAATAGGTTTGGGTTGGAGTCAAGTAGTTGAGCTTCTTAATGTAAATGACTTCATTTTTCCTTGCCCTGAAAATAATTCCAGAGAGTTCAGCCAGCACTGTGTATGTGTTTTCCTGTGTGTGTGTGTGTGTGTGTGTGTGTGTATGTGCGTGTGTATGTGTATGTGTGTATGTGTGTGTGTGTGTGTGTATGTGTGTGTGTGTGTATGTGTGTGTGTATGTGTGTGTGTATGTGTGTGTGTGTGTGTGTGTGTGTGTGTGCATGCACATGTGTACAAGTCCAGCCTGCCTTTGGAAGACTTTGCTTAGTCCACAGATGTGAAAATTTCTTGGTGAAGACTGAGTTGTGTGATTTTACTTGTTAGTTGTTTAAGATGTTACAGTTTTCAGGCTCTTGAGATTCAGGCATTGTCTCCGGACTTCTATTGCTGTGATAAAATACCACGAATGAGTGCAACTTGAGGAGAAAAAGAGTAAAAGATTTGATCTTATACTTCCAGGAAACAGACCAACCCCATGGAAACAGGGCGGGGACTCAAGCTGGACAGGGCTTTGGAGGAAGGAACAGAATCAGAGGCCACAGAGGAATGCTATTTACTCGATTGCTCCCCATGGCCTACACTGAATGTTTTCTTTTTCTTTCTTTCTTTCTTTCTTTCTTTCTTTCTTTCTTTCTTTCTTTCTTTCTTTCTTTTTTTTTGGTGGCATTTTTTAATTTTTTTAAATTTTTAAAAAATTTTTTTTTATTAACTTGAGTATTTCTTATTTACATTTGATGTTATTCCCTTTCCCGGTTTCCGGGCCAACATCCCCCTAATCCCTCCTCCTCCCCTTCTTTATGGGTGTTCCCTTCCCCATCCTCCCCCCATACCGCCCTGCCTCCAACTATCATGTTCACTGGGGGTTCAGTCTTAGCAGGATCCAGGGCTTCCCCTTCCACTGGTGCTCTTACTAGGATATTCATTGCTACCTATGAGGTCAGAGTCCAGGGTCAGTCCATGCATAGTCTTTGGTTAGTGGCTTAGTCCCTGGAAGCTCTGGTTGGTTGGCATTGTTGTTCATATGGGGCCTCGAGCCCCTTCAAGCTCTTCCAGTTCTTTCTCTGATTCCTTCAACGGGGGTCCTGTTCTCAGTTCAGTGGTTTGTTGCTGGCATTCGCCTCTGTATTTGCTGTATTCTGGCTGTGTCTCTCAGGAGAGATCTACATCTGGCTCCTGTCAGTCTGCACTTTTTTGCTTCATCCATCTTGTCTAATTGGGTGGCTGTATATGTATGGGCCACATGTGGGGCAGGCTCTGAATGGGTGTTCCTTCTGCCTCTGTTTTAATCTTTGCCTCCCTATTCCCTGCCAAGGGTATTCTTGTTCCCCTTTTAAAGAAGGAGTGAAGCATTCACATTTTGATCATCCGTCTTGAGTTTCATGTGTTCTCTGCATCTAGGGTAATTCAAGCATTTGGACTAATAGCCACTTATCAATCAGTGCATACCATGTGTGTTTTTCTGTGACTGGGTTACCTCACTCATGATGATATTTTCCAGTTGTTTTCATATAGCACTGAGGACAATAGCCCAGGCCTGGTACCTCCCTTAGTGAGCTGGGCCCTCCCACATCAGTCATCAGAAAATACATTACTAACTTTTCTACATGCAAATCTTTTGGGGGCATTTTTTTTAAACCAAGAGTCCTTTCAGAAGACTGGCTTATGTCAAGTTGACATAAATCCAACCAACACAATGATTCATTACTTAGTATAATAGAAGAAAAATAACTCATGTTTTGGAGATTTAATATGTTTTAATTAAATTTCATGCCTAATAATGAAACAAGTATTTTAATAACACTTGTTATGTGCTTTGCGTGCATAAACCTACTATATCAACTAAGTAAATGGCTTACTTTCAGTAAACTGTGAAAGTAAATGTAATTGAAAAAATAATTACAATGTATTTTTTCTACAGAAACATAATTTAACAGGTTTCACACAGCATTATTTTACCTTATGAACTGATTAAATCCAATCTCTGAAAGGCTTTTCTTTTGTAGATTTATCAGAAAGAAAATATTTTCATTACACAGTATTTCAAAGCCTGGAAGAATTCTCGGCTGTGTTCTTCAGATTAATTTGAATTTCGTCATTGACATATGTTAACCTTTTTAAAGGTCATTCGTGTAAGAAACAGGTGGAAAGGCTGCTAACTTCAATAAAGCTCTCCTTTTGCATCTCAATCCTTTTCATGTCTAGGAACCTTGTAAATTTCTTTACCTGGCAGAGGTAAGGGGTTAAATTCAGTCTCAGATCTTAGTACTTACCTACTTTACAGAAATCTGCAGATTTCTCTTAGAATTAGAATTTTGTAAGGCTTCCCATATAACATATATGAATGTCTCCTATGATTGAAATATACCTCAGGCCCAAAGAAAATCTTGGGGTTGACACAAGTTCGTGAGAGAGTCACTTTTTTTAGGGCAGTTTGTGGACATGAGAGAGAGTGGGTGAGTATTTTAAATATATGTCATATATTTGCAATCATTGGGCAGTTGGCTTGTTGTGCTTAGGAAATGGAATAGAATATAGTGTGATCTAGCATGAACCCAGTGCACAATGTTTAATAAATGCTTTTCCTTCTGTGTTATTAGATAGCAAAGACAATCATTGCTCTTTGGATCTCCTGCAAGGATAAAGTAAACCCAGACTAGCTTTCTTTCTTTCTTTCTTTCTTTCTTTCTTTCTTTCTTTCTTTCTTTCTTTCTTTCTTTCTGTCTGTCTGTCTGTCTGTCTGTCTGTCTGTCTTTCATTCATTCATTTTAACCTCTTCCTTTTATTTTTTATTTTTATTTATTTTTATTGGCTATTTATTTATTT
Organism: Rattus norvegicus; assembly: GCF_021556685.1. NCBI lineage: Eukaryota > Metazoa > Chordata > Mammalia > Rodentia > Muridae > Rattus > Rattus norvegicus. The sequence goes on along the minus strand of NC_141542.1, from coordinate 35,060,078 downwards.
ATTTACATTTCTTTTTTTCTATGTTTCGAATTTTTTTCTAAGTCTTTTATTTTTATTTTTTTCCATCTTTATTAAACTGGGTATTTCTTATTTACATTTCAAATGTTATTCCCTTTCCTGGTTTCCAGGCCAACATCCCCCTAACCTCTCCCCCTCCCCTTCTATACGGGTGTTCCCCTCCCCATCCTCCCCCCATTACCGCCCTCCCCCCAACAATCCCATTCACTGGGAGTCCAGCCTTGGCAGGACCCAGGGCTTCCCCTTTCACTGGTGCCCTTACTAGGCTATTCATTGCTACCTATGAGGTCAGAGTCCAGGGTCAGTCCATGTATAGTCTTTGGGTAGTGGCTTAGTCCCTGGAAGCTCTGGTTGGTTGGCATTGTTGTACATATGGGGTCTCGAGCCCCTTCAAGCTCTTCCAGTTCTTTCTCTGATTCCTTCAACGGGGGTTCTATTCTCAGTTCAGTGGTTTGCTGCTGGTATTCGCCTCTGTATTTGCCGTATTCTGGCTGTGTCTCTCAGGAGAGATCTACGTCTGGTTCCTGTCAGCCTGAACTTCTTCGCTTCATCCATCCATTTTCAATTCCTTTGCCTGTTCCATTGTGTTTTCCTGGAATTCTTTCAGGGACTTTTGTGTCTCCTCTCTAAGGGCTTCTGCTTGTTTACTTGTGTTTTCCTGCACTTCTCTAAGGGAGCTCTTTATGTCTTTCTTAAAGTCCTCCATCACAATGATCAAATGTGATTTTATATTAGATCTTGCTTTTCTGGTGTGTGTGGATATTCAGTGTTTGCTGTGGTGGGAGAATTCGGCTCCGATGATGCCATGTAGTCTTGGTTTCTGTTGCTTGGGTTCCTGCGCTTGCCCCTTGCCATCAGGTCATCTCTGGTGTTACCTTGTTCTGCTATTTCTGACAGTGGCTTGACTGTCTTATAGGCCTGTGGGTCAGGAGTGCTGTACGCCTGTTTTCCTGTTTTCTTTCAGCCAGTTATGGGGACAGAGTGTTTTGCTTTCAGGCGTGTAGTTGTTCCTGTCCACTGGCTTTCAGCTGTTCCTGTGGGCAGGAACCTGGAAAGGTCTGCCCCTACTTCTCCTGGGTCCCTGTGTGCAGGGGGCTCAGATCGTGCTAGGCATTTACCTCTAGAGTCAGAAACATGGACAGAGAATAGTCTCCTCTGTTTTCCCAGGTGTGCCTGCCCCTCTGAATGTCTAGCTCTCCCTCCCATGGGATTTGGGTGCAGGGAGCTGTTTGACTTGGTCCGTTCAGATCTGGGCACAGTCTGGACTGCAGGGCTCCTGCAGCTTGACTGCCCTCATCTTTCTGTGCCCAGAGGCCCTATACAGTTTCCTCTTGGGCCAGGTATGTGGGCAAAGGTGGGCAGAAGTGGCAGTCTCTCCTGCCCTGCAGTTTCAGGATTGCCCACATGTCTTGGTAACCAGTTCTCTCTTCCATGGGGTTTGGGAGCAGGGAGCAGTGGGCAGGGATCAGTGAGGTCCGGGCGCTAGCTAGAAACTATAAGTGTCCGAACCTGGAGGAATTTTGCCTTTGTGTGTCCTGAGTCCACCAGGCAGGTCACTTGGAGCAGAAAAGTTGGTCTTACCTCTGGTCTCAGGCCTGAAGTCACTCCTTTTGGATTGGTTTCAGCTCTCCATGAGGGCAGCAACCAGAAGGGCCTGCCCCTACTTCTGGGTCCCTTTGTACAGGGGGCTATTTTTTTACATTTCAAATGTTATTCCCTTTCCCGGTTTCTTGTCCATAAGCCCCCTATTCCCTCCCACTCCCCTTCTTCCATAAGGGTGTTCCCTCTATATTCATACCCCCCTTACCCCCCCAGCCCCAACAATCCTCTCCATTGGGGGGTCCAACCTTGGCAGGGCCATGGGCTTCTCCTTCCATTGGTGTCCAGCAAGCTCATCCTCTGCTCCATATGCAGTTGGAGATATGGGTCAGTCCATATACGGTCTTTAGTTTAGGCCCTAGAAGCTCTGGTTGGTTGGCATTGTTGTTCCTCTGGGGTTGCAAGCCCCTTCAGGTCTTTCAATCCTTTCTCTAATTCCTCCAACAGGGGTCTCATTCTCAGTTCAGTGGTTTGCTGCTAGCATTTGCCTCTGTATTTGACATGTTCTGGTTGTGTTTCTGAGGAGAAATCTATATCTGGTTTCTGTCAGTATGCCCTTCTTAGCTTCATCAATCTTATCTAGTTTTGGTGGAGATTATATATATATATATATATATATATATATATATATATATATATATAATACATGTATACATGTAATATATATATATATATATATATTACATGTGGGGCAGGCTCTGAATGGCTGTTTTTTCGGTCTTTGCTCTAAACTTTCCCTCCATATTCCCTACTATGAATATTTTTGTTCCCCCTGTTAAGAAAGAGTGAAGTATCCACATTTTGGTCATCCTTCTTGAGCTTCATGTGGTCCATGGATTGCATCTTGGGTAATTCGAGTTTTTGGGCTAATAACTACTTATTCATCAGTGTGATTTTCTGTGATTGGGTTACCTCACGCAGGATGATATTTTCTAGCTCATTCCATTTGCCTATAAATTTTATGAAGTCATTGTTTTTGGTAGCTGAGTAGTACTCCATTGTGTAGATATAACACTTTTATGTATCCATTCCTCTGTTGAAGGACATCTGGGTTCTTTCTACCTTCTGGCTATTATAAACAATGCTGCTATGAACATAGTGGACTATGTTCTATGTTGTTCTATGTTTTTCTATGTCCTAACTTCATTCTATGTTGAAGCATCTTTTGGGTCTATGCCCAGGAGAGGTATAGTGGGGTCCTCAGGTCCAATGTCCACGATTCTGAGGAACCTCCAGACTTATTTCCAGAGAGATTGTACCAGTTTGCAATCCCACCAACAATGGAGGAGTGTTCGTTTTTCTCCACATCCTCGCCAGCATCTGCTGTCACCTGAGCTTTTGATCATAGCCATTCTGACTGGTATGAAGTAGAATCTCAGGGTTATTTTGATTTGCATTTCCCTGATGACTAAGAATGTTGAACATTTCTTTAGGTGCTTCTCAGCCATTTGATATTCCTCAGCTGAGAATCCTTTGTTTAGCTTTGTACCCCATTTTTAATGGGGTTATTTGGCTCTCTGGAGTCTACCTTTTTGAGTTCTTTGTATATTTTGGATATTAGCCCTCTATCAGATACAGGATTGGTAAAGATCTTTTCCCAATCTGTTAGTTGCAGTTTTATTGTAATGACAGTGTCCTTTACCTTGCAGAAGCTTTGCAGTTTTATGAGTTTCCATTTCTTAATTCTTGATCTTAGAGTATAAACCATTGGTGTTTTGTTCAGGAAAATTTCCCCAGTACCCACATGTTCGACACTTCCCCACTTTTTTTCTATTAGTTTGAGTGTATCTGGTTTGATGTGGAGGTGCCTTAGTGGAGCACTTTATGTCTAAACCAGAATTGCTATACAAAGAATACATCTATAAAATCTATAGATATCTAGGTGAGACATAGACATTAAGGGCGAAGAGTATGTGATGAGATGTATATTATGAGACATGGGTGATGGCCAGGATGCCTTGGTGAGGGTTAGACACTATGGGTCCAGTGTGTGTGTGTGTGAAGAGAATTGTGTTCTAAATAAATGCTATGCGGAATGCCTCTTCCCTGGGAAAAATGTCCCAGGCACCCCTTCACAGCCCCATGCTTGTTTCTTAGTCACTGTGTTCATAATCTCTTCTTCCTCTTGAAATTCCTGCTATAGTGGGTGGGTCTCTCTATGAGAGTTCTGTCACCAGGGAAGTACATGTATCTAGCTGCTAATAAATGCAGGCATAGTTTATTCTTCTCATTTTAGAAATACTTGAATAATTCCTAATACATAAATCATTGTAGGACTAGCTGAGACTTCTCTTTAATTTATCTTTAATTTATAGCTTTAATTTATAGCTTTTTTCCTTTACCGTTATCAAAAATAGATTTTTGGCTGAAAATAACTTAAATACTAAAGACCATATTATTTACAATCAGTATTTCCCAGTGAACTAATGAAGTAAGCACATCTGATAACTCGGTTTATCATGGTTATATTGGACTCAACCTTGAGAGAGTCAACCTTGAGAATGGTTGATCTTGTAGTTCAAAAAGGATGTGCTTGCCTATAAGTATACTTTTAACATTGAGATTTCACATAGGCATATAAGCAGAATAGGTAAATGTGGGAAATGCAGTAGGAAATATTTGTTTCATTTGACTAATAAAGCATGCACCCAACTGTTTGGAAAGTTGAGCCACATACCCTTTAACTGTTATTGTCAAACAACCAAGTTCTCAGAACATCTTGGGAGCATTTAGATCATTAACATTAGGACAGAATATTTCAGTACTTTTGAGGTCTAGATTGTTGTCATATATGATTGAAAATAGATTTACAGTACATGAAATATAAAGAAGACATTGACCTATATTTCAAAAAACCAAAAACATAAAGAGAAAGGAGTAATCAAGAAGTAGTAGACAAGTCTTAGTAACACTAAATATTTTAAAATTTTACCCCTCAAAAGAATACAGCTTAAGTCTCATTGACTTGAACTATGTTATGTAGCTATCACTGCTGTTGCATGGTAGACTGAATTAAAAAAAAGATTTGTTTATTTTTAAATACGTGCATGTGTGGATATCTGTGGTAATGTGCACCCGTGGGTGCAGTTTCCTGTGGAGTCCAGAATACGACGTGGGTTGCTGTGGAAGTGTAAATGCAGGTAGAACTGAGTCATAGTTGATAGGAACTGGATTTCAGTCTTTGTATATATGTATTCTTGACCATGACGCCATCTCTACATCTCCCAATTTTACTTTTTTTGATGTTATCCTGCACGTATAGACGGAAACTATGAAAGAAAATGAAAGAGAGGATGGAGGTTCAGTAAACATTGCTGAATTTAGTGGCATAGGTGTTAACATTTTGTCTGGGCTCCAGCCCACTGTTAGTTGACAACAGCCAGGTGTGCCTGACCCAGTATAAAAGGGGGTGCTTGCCCTCTCCTCTCTCTCTTGTGTTCTTGTTCTTTTTTTTCAGTTTTTTAATTTATTTAATACTTAATAATAATTCTTTGGTTTCCGGGCACACATCCCCCTCCCTCCTCCCCTTCCTTATGGGTGTTCCCCTCCCAACCCTCCCCCAATTTCCGCCCTCCCCCAACAGTCTAGTTCACTGGGGGTTCAGTCTTAGCAGGACCCAGGGCTTCCCCTTCCACTGGTGCTCTTACTAGGATATTCATTGCTATCTATGAGGTCAGAGTCCAGGGTCAGTCCATGTATAGTCTTTAGGTAGTGGCTTAGTCCCTGGAAGCTCTGGTTGCTTGGCATTGTTGTACATATGGGGTCACGAGCCCCTTCAAGCTCTTCCAGTTCTTTCTCTGATTCCTGCAACGGGGGTCCTATTCTCAGTTCAGTGGTTTGCTGCTGGCATTCGCCTCTGTATTTGCTGTATTCTGGCTGTGTCTCTCAGGAGCAATCTACATCCGGCTCCTGTCGGTCTGCACTTTGCTTCATCCATCTTGTCTAATTGGGTGGCTGTATATGTATGGGCCACATGTGGGGCAGGATCCGAATAGGAGTTCCTTCAGTCTCTGTTTTAATCTTTGCCTCACTCTTCCCTGCCAAGGGTATTCTTGTTCCCCTTTTAGAGAAGGAGTGAAGCATTCACATTTTGATCATCCCTCTTGAGTTTCATGTGTTCTGTGCATCTAGGGTAATTCAAGCATTTGGGCTAATAGCCACTTATCAATGAGTGCATACCATGTATGTCTTTCTGTGATTGGGTTAGCTCACTCAGGATGATATTTTCCAGTTCCAACCATTTGCCTACGAATTTCATAAACTCGTTGTTTTTGATAGCTGAGTAATATTCCATTGTGTAGATGTACCACATTTTCTGTATCCATTCCTATGTTGAAGGGCATCTGGGTTCTTTCCAGTTTCTGGCTATTATAAATAAGGCTGCTCTGAACATAGTGGAGCACGTGTCTTTTTTATATGTTGGGGCATCTTTTGGGTATATGCACAAGAGAGGTATAGCTGGATCCTCAGGCAGTTCAATGTCCAATTTTCTGAGGAACCTCCAGACTGATTTCCAGAATGGTTGTACCAGTTCGCAATCACACCAACAATGGAGGAGTGTTCCTCTTTCTCTGCATCCTCGCCAGCATCTGCTGTCACCTGAGTTTTTGATCTTAGCCATTCTCACTGGTGTGAGGTGAAATCTCAGGGTTGTTTTGATTTGCATTTCCCTTATGACTAAAGATGTTGAACATTTCTTTAGGTGTTTCTCAGCCATTCGGCATTCCTCAGCTGTGAATTCTTTGTTTAGCTCTGAACCCCATTTTTAATAGGGTTATTTGTCTCCCTGCGGTCTAACTTCTTGAGTTCTTTGTATATTTTGGATATAAGGCCTCTATCTGTTGTAGGATTGGTAAAGATCTTTTCCCAATCTGTTGGTTGCCGTTTTGTCCTAACCACAGTGTCCTTTGCCTTACAGAAGCTTTGCATTTTTATGAGATCCCATTTGTCGATTCTTGATCTTAGAGCATAAGCCATTGGTGTTTTGTTCAGGAAATTTTTCCAGTGCCCGTGTGTTCCAGATGCTTCCCTAGTTTTTCTTCTATTAGTTTGAGTGTGTCTGGTTTGATGTGGAGGTCCTTGATCCACTTGGACTTAAGCTTTGTACAGGGTGATAAGCATGGATCGATCTGCATTCTTCTACATGTTGCCCTCCAGTTGAACCAGCACCATTTGCTGAAAATGCTATCTTTTTTCCATTGGATGGTTTTGGCTCCTTTGTCAAAAATCAAGTGACCATAGGTGTGTGGGTTCATTTCTGGGTCTTCAATTCTATTCCATTGGTCTATCTCTCTGTCTCTGTACCAATACCATGCAGTTTTTATCACTATTGCTCTGTAATACTGCTTGAGTTCAGGGATAGTGATTCCCCCTGAAGTCCTTTTATTGTTGAGGATAGTTTTAGCTATCCTGTTTTTTTTGTTATTCCAGATGAATTTGCAAATTGTTCTGTCTAACTCTTTGAAGAATTGGATTGGTATTTTGATGGGGATTGCATTGAATCTGTAGATTGCTTTTGGTAAAATGGCCATTTTTACTATATTAATCCTGCCAATACATGAGCATGGGAGATCTTTCCATCTTCTGAGGTCTTCTTCAATTTCTTTCTTCGGTGTCTTGAAGTTCTTCTTGTACAGATCTTTTACTTGCTTGGTTAAAGTCACACCGAGGTACTTTATATTATTTGGGTCTATTATGAAGGGTGTTGTTTCCCTAATTTCTTTCTTGGCTTGTTTCTCTTTTGTGTAGAGGAAGGCTACTGATTTATTTGAGTTAATTTTATACCCAGCCACTTTGCTGAAGTTGTTTATCAGCTTTAGTAGTTCTCTGGTGGAACTTTTGGGATCACTTAAATAAGCTATCATATCATCTGCAAATAGTGATATTTTGACTTCTTCTTTTCCGATCTGTATCCCCTTGACCTCCTTTTGTTGTCTGATTGCTCTGGCTAGGACTTCAAGAACTATATTGAATAAGTAGGGAGAGAGTGGGCAGCCTTGTCTAGTCCCTGATTTTAGTGGGATTGCTTCAAGTTTCTCTCCATTTAGTTTAATGTTAGCAACTGGTTTGCTGTATATGGCTTTTACTATGTTTAGGTATGGGCCTTGAATTCCTATTCTTTCCAGGACTTTTATCATGAAGGGGTGTTGAATTTTGTCAAATGCTTTCTCAGCATCTAATGAAATGACCATGTGGTTTTGTTCTTTCAGTTTGTTTATATAATGGATCACATTGATGGTTTTCCGTATATTAAACCATCCCTGCATGCCTGGGATGAAGCCTACTTGATCATGGTGGATGATTGTTTTGATGTGCTCTTGAATTCGGCATGCAAGAATTTTATTCAGTATTTTTGCGTCGATATTCATAAGGGAAATTGGTCTGAAGTTCTCTTTCTTTGTTGTGTCTTTGTGTGGTTTAGGTATAAGAGTAATTGTGGCTTCGTAGAAGGTATTCGATAGTGATCCATCTGTTTCAATTTTGTGGAATAGTTTGAATAATATTGGTATGAGGTCTTCTATGAAGGTTTGATAGAATTCTGCACTAAACCCGTCTGGACCTGGGCTCTTTTTGGTTGGGAGACCTTTAATGACTGCTTCTATTTCCTTAGGAGTTATGGGGTTGTTTAACTGGTTTATCTGTTCCTGATTTAACTTCGGTACCTGGTATCTGTCTAGGAAATTGTCCATTTCCTGAAGATTTTCAAGTTTTGTTGAATATAGGCTTTTATAGTAAGATCTGATGATTTTTTGAATTTCCTCTGAATCTGTTGTTATGTCTCCCTTTTCATTTCTGATTTTGTTAATTTGGATGCACTCTCTTCGTCCTCTCGTTAGTCTGGCTAAGGGTTTATCTATCTTGTTGATTTTCTCAAAGAACCAACTTTTGGTTCTGTTGATTCTTTCTATGGTCCTTTTTGTTTCTACTTGGTTGATTTCAGCTCTGAGTTTGATTATTTCCTGCCTTCTACTCCTCCTGGGTGTATTTGCTTCTTTTTGCTCTAGAGCTTTTAGGTGTGCTGTCAAGCTGCTGATATATGCTCTTTCCTGTTTCTTTCTGCAGGCACACAGCGCTATGAGTTTTCCTCTTAGCACAGCTTTCATTGTGTCCCATAAGTTTGGGTATGTTGTACCTTCATTTTCATTAAATTGTAAAAAGTTTTTAATTTCTTTCTTTATTTCTTCCTTGACTAGGTTATCATTGAGTAGAGCATTGTTCAATTTCCACATATATTTGGGCATTCTTCCCTTATTGTTATTGAAGACCAGTTTTAGGCCGTGGTGGTCCGATAGCACGCATGGGATTATTTCTATCTTTCTGTACCTGTTGAGGCCCGTTTTTTGGACCAACTATATGGTCAATTTTGGAGAAAGTACCATGAGGAGCTGAGAAGAAGTTATATTCTTTTGCTTTAGGATAGAATGGTCTATTAATATCTGTTAAGTCCATTTGGCTCATGACTTCTCTTAGTCTGTCTACGTCTCTGTGTAATTTCTGTTTCCATGATCTGTCCATTGATGAGAGTGGGGTGTTGAAATCTCCCACTATTATTGTATGAGGTGCAATGTGTGTTTTGAGCTTTAGTAAGGTTTCTTTTATGTATGTAGGTGCCCTTGTATTTAGGCATAGATATTTAGGATTGAGAGTTCATCTTGGTGGATTTTTCCTTTGATGAATATGAAGTGTCCTTCCTTATCTTTTTTTGATGACTTTTAATTGAAAATTGATTTTATTTGATATTAGAATGGCTACTCCAGCTTGCTTCTTCTGACCATTTGCTTGGAAAGTTGTTTTCCAGCCTTTCACTCTGAGGTAGTGTCTGTCTTTGTCTCTGAGGTGTGTTTCCTGTAGGCAGCAGAATGCAGGGTCCTCGTTGCGTATCCAGTTTGTTAATCTATGTCTTTTTACTGGGGAGTTGAGGCCATTGATGTTGAGAGATATTAAGGAATAGTGATTATTGCTTCCTGTTATATTCATATTTGGATGTGAGGTTATGTTTGTGTGCTTTTCTTCTCTTTGTTTTGTTGCCAAGTCGATTAGTTTCTTGCTTCTTCTAGGGTATAGCTTGCCTCCTTATGTTGGGCTTTACCATTTATTATCCTTTGTAGTGCTGGATTTTAGAAAGATATTGTGTAAATTTGGTTTTGTCATGGAATATCTTGGTTTCTCCATCTATGTTAATTGAGAGTTTTGCAGGATACAGTAACCTGGGCTGGCACTTGTGTTCTCTTAGGGTCTTTATGACATCTGTCCAGGATCTTCTGGCCTTCATAGTTTCTGGCGAGAAGTCTGGTGTGATTCTGATAGGTCTGCCTTTATATGTTACTTGACCTTTTTCCCTTACTGCTTTTAATATTCTTTCTTTATTTTGTGCGTTTGGTGTTTTGACTATTATGTGACCGGAGGTGTTTCTTTTCTGGTCCAATCTATTTGGAGTTCTGTAGGCTTCTTGTATGCCTATGGGTATCTCTTTTTTTAGGTTAGGGAAGTTTTCTTCTATGATTTTGTTGAAGATATTTACTGGTCCTTTGAGCTGGGAGTCTTCACTCTCTTCTATACCTATTATCCTTAGGTTTGATCTTCTCATTGAGTCCTGGATTTCCTGTATATTTTGGACCAGTAGCTTTTTCTGCTTTACATTATCTTTGACCGTTGAGTCAATGATTTCTATGGAATCTTCTGCTCCTGACATTCTCTCTTCTATCTCTTGTATTCTGTTGGTGAAGCTTGTATCTACAGCTTCTTGTCTCTTCTTTTGATTTTCTATATCCAGGGTTGTTTCCATGTGTTCTTTCATGATTGCTTCTATTTCCATTTTTAATTCCTTCAACTGTTTGATTGTGTTTTCCTGGAATTCTTTCAGGGATTTTTGTGTCTCCTCTCTATGGGTTTCTACTTGTTTATTTATGTTTTCCTGGAATTCTTTCAGGGATTTTTGTGTCTCCTCTCTATGGGTTTCTACTTGTTTATTTATGTTTTCCTGGAATTCTTTCACACATTTTTGCGATTCCTCTCTGTAGGCTTCTACTTGTTCTCTAAGGGAGTTCTTCACGTCTTTCTTGAAGTCCTCCAGCATCATGATCAAATATGATTTTGAAACTAGATCTTGCTTTTCTGGTGTGTTTGGATATTCCATGTTTGTTTTGGTGGGAGAATTGGGCTCCGATGATGCCATGTAGTCTTGGTTTCTGTTGCTTGGGTTCCTGCGCTTGCCTCTCACAATCAGATTATCTCTAGTGTTGCTTTGTTCTGCTATTTCTGACAGTGGCTAGACTGTCCTATAAGCCTGTGCGTCAGTTGTGCTGTAGACCTGTTTTCCTGTTTTCTTTCAGCCAGTTATGGGGACAGAGTGTTCTGCTTTCGGGTGTGTAGTTTTTCCTCTCTACAGGCCTTCAGCTGTTCCTGTAGGCCTGTGTCTTGAGTTCACCAGGCAGGTTTCTTGTAGGGGAAAAGTTGGGCCTACGGGTTCCGAGGCTCAAGTGTGCTCGTGGGGTACTGCCTAAGTCCTCTCTGCGGCGGCAGCAACCGAGAAGATCTGCGCTGCTCTTTCCGGGAGCCTCGGTGCACCAGGCTTCCAGATGCCGTTTGGTGTTTTCCTCTGGCGTCTGGATGTGCGCAGAGTGCAGTCTCTTCTGGTTTCCCAGGCATGTCTGCCTCTCTGTAGGTTTAGCTCTCCCTCCCACGCGATTTGGGTGCAGAGAACTGTTTATCCGGTCTGTTTCCTTCAGGTTCCGGCGGTGTCTCAGGCGCAGGGGTCCTGCCGCTCCTGGGCCCTCCCCTACGGGAATCCAGAGGCCTTATACAGTTTCCTCTTGGGCCAGGGATGTGGGCAGGAGTGGGCAGTGTTGGTGGTCTCCTCCGCTCTGCAGCCTCAGGAGTGCCCACCTGACCAGGCGGTGAGGTCTCTCTCCCACAGGCTTTGGGGGCAGAGAGCTGCTGCGGGCCGGGATCCGCGGGTGTCGTGTTCTTGTTCTTGCTCTGTTCTTTCATCCCTTCCCTCTCTTCCCATTCCTCTCCCCCTTCTCTGTCCATGTGCTCATGGCCAACTTCTACTCCTCTACTCTGTTTCCCCACCTTTCTCTGTCTCTACTACCTTCTAAGCTCTCCTCCCCAGGCCCTGAATAAACTCGGTTCTATACCCTACCACCTAGTGGCTGGGACCTCAGGGGAGGGATGCCTCAGCATGGGCCTGCGGAGGCACACCCTTTCCCCACACTTGACTGAAAATCTAACAAACATGTTCTCTCTCCTTATCTTTTTATAAACACACAAACGTCTCCATTTTAAAGAAAAACACTGCTGTTTTGCTGTTCTTATTCAAACTATGATTATTACTGTGGAACTTATGAGAATTTTCACTATTGTCAAATATTAGACATTAAAATATAATTTTTATGTTTTCCTAAACCAAGTCTTTGTATACAAAGTATAATTCTAGTGTGCAAAATTAATTCTTGGGTTATCTATTTTTTGAACAGCCACCTGCAGTAGAATATTGTCAAACTTTTGATTAACAGTAATGCTAAGTCAGAGCATCAAGAAAATGAATACAATATGTGTGATTTCTAATTGACCTTGCAAACTCACCTCTCAGAATAATGTCATATAAATAAAATTGTTCTTTAGCCCAGGAAAACTACCTTTTTTGTACATGCGATTGCTGTATGGCTAGTTTGAAAAATGTAGAATGTATACTGTTTTCTTTATCTGATATATCCATAGGTTATTGAGAGTAATTTAAAACCTGAAGTTACATCATGTAAGTGACAACACTAGCTTTATTAGCAATAGAATCACTGCTGTTTGATGACTCAGTTCCTTGTTGATTTGGAGGGGCGGGCAGCAAAGCAATCTGCATAGGACAATAGTTCCAGATTGCTAAGTTTTAGTTGAAAAGAGTCCTTGGAGAAGGAGAAAACTTGAAAGAAGTTCAGTATTTACTTAGTGCCATTGTTAACTCTTACTTCACAGACACAAGATGAAATGGAAGCTCACACATCTTAATTCAAAGACATGAGTGCTATTGATTTCTGATTTAACAAAGGAACAAATTGAGAAGCCAAATGTTCCAACTGCAAGATCTAATGTTAACATTGATTTACTATTAATTAAAGGTTAAGATTTATGTCGTGGTCATTTTAGCGCCATGAGATTACTTCAAGTTTGTTAAGGTTTTATTTCAAGGCAAAGTGTTAGAATTTTTGCTGTTATTAAGGGGTAAGACGAATGCAAATGAAGTATATTATTTCAAAACATAAAGTAAAGGCAGAAACAAAAAGTCATCTGAAATGGATTTGGGCTAACTTTGAGCTTAATGGGAAATCTGAATTCATCTCCTATTTTTGCTACTCATTTTTTGATACTGCATGGCAATGTATTAAACTGAGGGAAGAGAGGGTATACTGACTGGGTATAGGATAATTAAAATGAAGATTTCTAAAAATGGAATAACTCAGTCATATTTTCTAAGGAACTTAGAGCTAACTTAATACATTAGCCACCTTTCTCAACAATTGTTTAGTTACTTTATTGTCTACTAGTTGTTTCTATTAAGGTCATTAAAATAATATGTGAATTAAAACCTTGTATTTGAGGTTATGTGTTTTTTTTTAAATAAGTTAATTAATATGAAAGGAGACGTGAATGCACCATGACACATGCTCTGTTATACTACTTAATTTTTTTGTTGGTATTTCTGACGGCTTTTTTATTTTTTAATTGTTAACTGTTTTTTTTGTTTATTTGCTGTTTATTTTCTTTACTTGTTTGATTGTTAAATGTTTTAATTATTAATTTATTCATTTACTTGGAATCAGGGCTTCACAACATACCCCAGAGAACATTGAGTTAGTAACCCCTTTGCTCAGACTCAAGCCAATGACCCTTGTGAATTAACTTCCAGAGCCCTGAAAGTACAGCCACACTCCCTCATGACAAGCTCTCAATGGTCATTCTTTGTGGTTGAATGTCCCATGGGATGTTTGTCCTTGGGAAGAACCTTGCTAAGGATTAACAAAGCTGAATAGACAATACAATGGCTTTTTGGATGATACATTCTGACCTGAGTCCTAAGGCTGCTTTACATACCATTACTGAGATTTCTTCTCTTCACAGGTTTACTTTCCCTCCCCTCTCCTGTTCCTTCTGAACTGTCTCACAAATAATCTACTTGTCCTCATATTCAGATATGAAATACTTAAAACAATCTCTGTAGTCTCACATCCACTACCTAACTTATCTTTTGTAGAAGACAATGCTTTTATTAAACAGAACATGTAAGTAATGTGAAATGCTCTTACAAGTAGAATAAATAATTATGATATAGCATTTTCATTTCACATTTATTTTAAGGAAAATATTATATGTTAAGGTCTTGGTGTTTTAGGCTGATTTCAAGTGTAACATATACATTCAAAAACATAAACACACGCACATATACATATGTGACATTTTATTATTCATTGGTCCTCTTTTATTTCTGAGATTAATATAATAACATTATTTCTCCTTCCCTTTCTTCTTTTCAAACCATCTCTTATAACTCTCATTGCTTTCTTTAAAATTCATGGTCTCTTTTTATTAATTGTTGTTTTACACACACACACACACACACACACACACACACACACACACACTCCTACTAAAATAAATACAACCAGCTCATTCTGTATATTGTTACTTGTGTGTATGTTTTAGAGACTATTTTTTTTATTCATTGAGAATTCCATACAATGTAATGTGAACAGGTTCCATGTCACTCCTGGCAAAAACAACCCAAAAAACTAACGTTTATTCTCAAACTGTGCTGCAACACTTGGGAAGGCAGCTATAAAACCTGTGATATAGTAACTGTCGGCATTAAGAGTCATAACAGGTCATTGCCCAATGTCACAAGTTGGATCAGTATTTATTAGGTCCTTGACTTGCCACCATGTTGTTTTTTTTTTTTCCCAGCATAGCTTTTAGAGAAGTTACAAATGCCTTATCTTGTTTCCTAGCTTGTGCTTGAACACATGGATAGCAGTTACTCCAAGGATGGCCTTGGAAGCACTTCCTCCTTTTTATGGCAACAAACCTTCTGAGTAGCAACTTTTCAAAATTAGCAAGCAATTCTGGAAAATGGTATGGAATATGGGATATAGCATGACAAACATCATTTGTGTTTTAGCGGTTCCTTTTATTGAGAGAATGTTTTCTACATGTTAAGCATCTTTAAGCAACTTTTGTTCTCACTGAGCTAAAGACCACGGCTTTCTCATTTATGTCCCTGAGAAAAATAATTTGAACACACATGCATATGTAAAACTTACACAATTTCAATAAAAGGGGAGTAATTTTGCCCACCTCAGCAATCCTCTTTGTTGAGGATATCGGAGATCATTGGTTGGAGAAATGTGATGACATTTGACTACATTTTATCATCTACCCTCAATTTCCTTTTGTCGGTCTCACCACCACAGCAACATTCTCTTCTGCTTCCTCAGCCACATTGGCCTCTAAAGTGTGATCTGTGTGGGAGATAACATTGTTTATCCAGGGACAAGCATTGAGTACAATCTTTGGATAACTCTTCCTTTCCATTTGGTGTCGAATCTTGGTATCACATTAGTGAACTCTAGATTCTCACCCTTAGCGAATAGCCAGATAAAAGCGTTTATGCTTCTCCAGTGCCCAGGTAGTATCTCATTCTAGACTCTTCATTTTCATACTCTAGAACATGGCTTTCATTCTCCTAGCTGTGAACATTGATACTGATGTCCACATGTGGCCTTGCAACTATTTGAGTCCTTTGCTCTTTTAATCAAGAGGCATCTGTATGTACTTGCAGCTAGTCAGAAGTGGTCTCCTTCATGCTCTCAAATGATTCATTGTGACCAGCTCTGAGACTTTGGCTGAACTTCCAGCACCCCAAGTAGATCCTGAGGCGTAGGCAGTGTCATCTACTAGCAGGCTAATTCTGGCATAACATCCAGTAAGGAAATGGTTTTGCTTTTGGCCACGCTGAAGTCTCCATGATCTCGCGCTATCTAGAAGAACATTTTATTTCCTTGCATCAGACAACAGTGTCAAGTATCTCTAGACACAGTGCAAAGTGGAGGAGTGCCTGCAGGAGGTAAATCTTTTGGGGAAACAGGCTAACGATGAGTGTCCTGGATGCGGCTGTTCCATCTCTACAATATCACCTTTGTGGGAAAAACAGTGTTTGGGAAAATGCCTATGAAGAAACAAAACAAAAAGAGAAAGACATTCCCTTCACTTCTTATCTTTACTTGCTATTTTACCTTATGCAAGAGTCCAAATTTTATATAGAGAGACCCACACCTATGAACTAAGGTCGTGGGCTCCATATTGACCCAACAGACACAGGCATCTCAACTCTGCTGTTTACCACTCAACGTTCTTCCATGTAAGCCAGGGACTCAGAACAAGAACTTTCCATCACAGAGTGGAACATTTTACCAAGCTCTATTCAGAACCTTCTCTTGTTGCTGTTTCTATCAATTCTATATCTCTCTATTTCCTTTTTTGTTTTGTTTACTTAATAACCTTAAGTTTTCTTCTGCCTTTTGGCTATGAAGTGACAGCCTAGGTAAAGGTTCTTTCTAGTTTGCACATTAAAATTATTTGTAAAATGATTTTGGAAGATCCTAGTGCTCATTTATAGCACTGCCGTGGGATATTGGACGCAGACGCTGTACGGTAGTGGCTGGATGGCGGCGGAAGGAGGGTGAGCTGAAGTGAATGTAGCATTCTGGAAGTTCGCCACAGAGAATACCTCTAGTTATTTCAACGGTTTTATAAACAGGGTGCTCTCTATCAAGTTCTTTGTTGTTTAATTAGCTACAGTGGTTTCTTTTTTTACTTTGAAAAATTCGCTAATCTTTTTTGTTTAACGGTCCAGTTTTTAGCCCCCTCCTGGTCTGCCCTCTGACCACACCTCCTCTTTCCTCCTGATTCTCCCACAGACTCCCCCCCACCCCCCACATCGCCTCTGCCCCATCAGACTTCTCCACTCCCTGGGTCCTGAAGTCTCTTTACGATTAGGTGCATCTTCTCTCACTGAGTCAAGATCCAACAGTTGTTGGCAGTTCTCTGCTATATATGTGTTGGGGCCCTCACATCAGCTGGTTTATGCTGCCTGGTTGCTGCTTCAGTGTCAGAGCAATCTCAGGGGTCCATGGTAGTTGAGACTGCTGGTCTTCTTATAGGGTTGCCCTCCTCCTCAGCTTCTTCCAGCTTTTCCCTAATTCAACCATAGTTTTACAAACCGGGTGTTTTCTATCAAGTGCTTTGCTGTTTAATTGGCTACAGTGTTTTCAGTTATAGTTAACCACTAGTTCACTGTAACCAGTTACAGTTGTCTGGTCTTGGGTACCACATTGGTTTGTCTTTGTTGAGACAAAAAAACCAGTACTAACTCAATGGCAACAACTTAAGAGAAGAAAGATTTCTTTTTGGCTAACAGTTTCAGAGCTTCTGTTTTATCATCATGGGCAAAGACATAACAAGGAAGCTCAATTCATGGCAGTGGAAACATGTGCCAAAGGACATTCAGATCAATGTGGAACAAGGTCTGGGTAGAATTTTCAAAGACCAGCCATTGAGCAAGTCTTAAATGAAATAAGACAAATGTTGGTTGCACCTAAGCTATGACTGCCAGTATTTAATGGTTGGGCATATCTTGTCTGGCTAGCTATTATTGTAGTTCATAATATTTATCCTTGGTAGGCATTTGATAACTTGTCTCCTCAGCCTGTATAGTACCTTCTGGCCTTATGAGAAATAGTCATTAGGGAGAAAGCGTCCAACTCAGTGGCAGCTTAGTTTTGCCAAATCTTGTGACTGAAGTGTGTGGTGACTGTTACTGTAACTGTTGCCAATAACCAGTGGCTGGGGAACTTGCAGACCTTACAGCAGAATCTATTGCTGTCACTCTGAAAATTTGGTACGGGATCCAAATAAGTCTAAATACTTATCAGCATATTAAAGATTAGTAGTACATCTCTCAGTCACATTAAAAATTATTCTCTTTTTTGAAGCAGATGGAATTTATTATACAGAATGATTTGTCAAACTGAGGAGAATGGTAACTGTGGAGTACCCATTCCCAAATGGGATGGACATCTAAAACTAGGTGGAAACCCAAAGCTTAGAGAACATTTTAGAGAAAAGGGTAGGAATATTGTAAACCCCAGAGGACCAGGAAAATTGCTGCTAAATAGTATTGTCTAGATGTAACAGCAATATTGAACTCCTGAACTTTCAACAGGTATACTTGCCTATATAAAAACCATGAAACCTGTATAAGATCACATCTGTCAACATATCACTCAAGGTGAACTCCTAGCTGAGGAGTTGGAGGCAGTCAATGGCTGGTGAGGGAAAAAGATTCAGCTTTCTTCAGGGATAAACCTCCTGATAGGTTGTTCATTATCTGTGGACAGCCCTTCATCCATATGCATTCAGACAGAACTAAGTGGACTCAGTAGGTATTACATATATTTTAGAAGTGGACAATAATTTAAAAGAGAGTGGGGGGGCATGGCAAGAGTTGGAGAAAGGAGTGGATAATGCATTGCACTCATGTATGTATGGAATTCTCAAAGAAATAGACAAAAGCTTGTTTTGTGTGATCTACTCCTTTTTGTCAATAAAATTCCACACTGTAAATTTTTCCAAGGCCCACCCCTCACTAGATTTAAGCGTTCAAGTCATGACCCTTTAGGAGCCATTTCAGATTCAAAGCATAGTAGGTACCAAGCCTATTATAAACTTGGTAACTTGGAGTCTATTAATCGAGCTATTTAGGTTTTAGGGAAATAGGTACAAGCTACTAATAGAGGATTACGTGTTGTTAATCCACAATGTCATTGAAATATAAAAGACAGACAGCATAATGATCGTTATATAATGAGTCATTCAAGGCCTATAAAGTGAGGGAGTTTTTTATAAAGGTCCTTTTGTAGAAAATGTAAAAATTAAAGGTTTCAAATCATAATCTTTGTGCTCTACCTGGGATCTCTAGTAATGTACTAAAATTAACATTTGCAGATATAAGATTTATGAAAATAACCCTGTAAATTTGTTTTATTTCCTGAATTAAAACAAAGTTTACAATATTAATGTATTTTGTGGGAGTTAGTATTTATTATCTAAATAATCATCTTAATGGTGAAATATGGGATTGCATGTTTTGGAGGCTTTAGACAAATTTATCACTACAAACTCCAAAATTTCATGGATTTTTCTTTAGCAGAAAATTTCATATCTCTTCTCTGCCTATGATCCTGTCTGTGTAGCCAGATGGCTCTTCATTAAACGTGTGATTTCATTATCTTGAGTAGAGATTAATTCTCATCTCGATTCCTATGATCCTTCACTTTTCCAATGAATAGAGTCAGAATGCACTACAGTGAGCAGTCCCCAAAATAAGTTTAAACCCAGAGCTTTACACTCTGGAAACAAGATGTTACAGAAGAAATTGAGGGTGCTTGATGACCGAAGAGACAGATACGAGGGGAGATAACTAACCCTAGCTCCCAAAAGGTTGGCTCTTAGCTTAAATAGCTAAGGGAACACTAGTTTGTTAGCTGAAACCAGACTAAACAAGCGACTACACTGACTAAAGTTGAACATTCTAAAGTTACAACGCACATGTAAAGAATCTTTATTAGGAAGAAGTGGTTCTGAGTTTCCCTTCCTCTGAAATACCAAGAGCTACACTGATGAGGAATTTTACCTTCCCAGAAGGGTTCTGCATTGTCTTAGTTTACTTTTGTACTGCCGTGGTGGACCAGAATATCACTGATGTATACTATGAGCAATGTCTGACTAAGACAGACCAAGGTCTGTCTGTTTATCCATCAATCACCCATGTATCCTTTTATCTATCTATCTATCTATCTATCTATCTATCTATCTATCTATCTATTATCTATCTATCTATGTACCTATCTATCCATCAATTATTTATTTTGTTGGCCTTTGAATGGAAAGAGATAATGGTCTATGGAGGCAGAATTGAGGAACCAGGGAGCAGCTGTCAGCTTAGATCTCCAACCACAAGCAAGAAGGACAGAGAATGCTCTGGAAATAGCTTATTGTTTTGGAAACCTCAAACCCTACTCATAGTGACACATTTCCTTGATCCAGATAATGTCTACTAAACCTACCTAAACAGTGTACCCACTAGGTACTACGCAGATGCCCCACAATATGAGAGGTGTTCCATGCAAACCACCATATATATCGTCTTTATTCTCTGCAGAAAAGACCTTTGACAAGACCTAAGATGTACAGTTCAATGTGAAAAAAAGATAGGTAGTGTTCCCATTAAAACAACCTTCTTTTTTGACTCATAAAATCTCTTAATTTCTAGAGACGAACTAAACATAGTTATGACAGTTCCTGGCCAGAGAGATCAGAATAAATTGGCACATACTGCCTCAGTGAATAAGTTTAAAGAGAGATTGAAGATGACTCCCAACACCAACCTTGGACCTCCATGTGCACATGAATAGATATGTGTACAAATAAACATGTGTGTTCAATACCCTTTACACACACAAATAGAAAATAAAAACAAATACTATGGACTATGTGACTATATTTTAAGGGTATAAAGTTCAACATAGTTAATTTTTACCATTTTTTACCTTTCTTCTTTCTTTCTTTCTTTCTTTCTTTCTTTCTTTCTTTCTTTCTTTCCTTTTCAGCTATGATAGTTCTGTTCTTCTGCTGACTGTGTATATATGTAAGGTCACAGAACTAGATGGGAAAGGAAGCAGAGAGATTTCTTTAGTCTCTTTTCTTGATATACCCCTAGTTGGAGAAAAGAAACAAATGAAAAGAAGATCAAAATACAAAAGCATAACTTTGGATGATTTTTCTGAGAGTAAGGACTTCCCACTCCTTAAGACTGAGAAAATCTGGTTTCTGAATAATTCTCTGCTACTCCTCAATGCATCGCTTCGGTGCTTGAGAAGTCTTGGGTCCGTGTTGAACGGTAAACTTCAGTAATGGTGAAACTCACCTTAGTTTGTTGATATTTTGAATTGTGATGTTTTAAACACATTCATTCTCTGAGTCCATGCTTTCTGTTAGAGTTGTAAGCTTCCGTTGAACAGAAGAGACAGATTATAATATTCTTACTCTTTCTTTCCCCAAAATGGAAGACAAGTGGCATTTATTATTATTATGGCTTTATGGGAGGTAAATACATCTGTTCCCATTTCTTGCAGAGTGCTGTAGTTAGTAGATGTGAAATTATTGCCCTGTTCTTAGGGATCATTATTTTATGTGGACGTGCTCACCTGAGCCTTCTTGAGTTCTAAGCTTTATGTCCTGTTGCTTATGTTTAGGAGATCCTGAAACCCTTACTAGGACAAATCCCTAATTCAGAGACGGGCCTACTTAGCTTTGTAGAATAACTCTCCTTAGCTTCTTGCGTCTGAAGAAAATCCATTTTAGAACTTACATGGATACAGCAGGTTGTGCAAATACTGTGCACTAACAGAAACTATGGCAGATACACAGTCTCTGCAAATGCATCACAAAACCCTACTAGCCCCTCTGGAGTCAGCTGAACAGCTTAGGTAGATATCAGGACTTTCCCCAGGCAGCAAGTAGATGTGACCCTGATTTTGAACGCTTTTGTTTTCGTGGGAGTGTAAGGAGATAGAAAGACCAAGAGGAAAGTGATGATTGTTTTGGGAAACTAAAAGCATCAGTTTAATTAACTAAAAATCCTGTGAAATGAATATTGGTTAATAGTCTGGAGTAGGTTGTAGCTTGTTTAACTGATACATTCTTGAAAAGTTATAAGCATGCATGAGTTGGAATTTTACTTTTTGAAATTGCAATGGTATTACATTTCCTTCCGCTCTTCTCTCCGAACCTTCCCATATACCCATCCCCACTTTCCTTCAAATTCATAGCCTTCATGTTTATCACTTGTTATCAAATTGCATGCATTTATTTGCATATGCACATGTATCCCTAAGTGTAACCAGTTGAGCCTATATAATATTACTTGGATGTATGTATGTTTTCAGACCTGACTGTTTGACTCTGGTCAACCAGTTGGTTGCTTTTCTCTGAGGATAAATCTCCTGTGTCCACTTTTACTCAGTTCTTTATGTAGGTCTGAGGCCTTGTGGAGTTTTTCCTGTTCAGTTTGACATATTGGTTGGTTTCTTCTTTTCTTATTTGTCCTTATACCAACAAATATGAATAAACTTCACCCCTCATCAAAGAAACTTCTTTGCAACACATGGAGATGATGACAGAGAAATACAAGCAGTAAAGTTGCAGCGATTCTGCTGTGAGAGTGAGCCTCCTAGTCATGGCAGAATGTATACCTTTAAAGAATCATCAGCATGATTGTTATCCATTGGAAATGACCGTGATATTTCAATATTCATTCTGAACTTTTGCAACCACAGCTGTGCTGAGACACACTTAATGAAGCTTTTTCTTTGTAAATGTATTTTCTCTTGTGGCTTTGTGTGTGTGTGTGTGTGTGTGTGTGTGTGTGTGTGTGTGTGTGTGTGTGAGAGAGAGAGAGAGAGAGAGAGAGAAAGAGAGAGAGAAAGAGAGAGAGAAGAGAGAGGAAAGAAAAGAGTATATTGACTCAAGTAGACAGTCACTCCAGTTCAAGGCAGCCTGTTTTATTTATTTATTTATTTATTTATTTATTTATTTATTTATTTTATTTTTTAAATTAACTTGAGTATTTCTTATTTACATTTCGAGTGTTATTCCCTTTCCCGATTTCCAGGCCAGCATCCCCCTCCCCCCTCCCCCCTTCTTTATGGGTGTTCCCCTCCCCATCCTCCCCCCATTGCCGCCCTCCCCCCAACAATCATGTTCACTGGGGGTTCAGTCTTAGCAGGACCCAGGGCTTCCCCTTCCACTGGTGATCTTACTAGGATATTCAATGCTACCTATGAGGTCAGAGTCCAGGGTCAGTCCATGTATAGTCTTTAGGTAGTGGCTTAGTCCCTGGAAGCTCTGGTTGCTTGACACTGTTGTTCATATGGGGTCTTGAGCCCCTTCAAGCTCTTCCAGTTCTTTCTCTGATTCCTGCAACGGGGGTCCCGTTCTCAGTTCAGTGGTTTGCTGCTGGCATTCGCCTCTGTATTTGCTGTATTCTGGCTGTGTCTCTCAGGAGCGATCTACATCCGGCTCCTGTCTGCCTGCACTTCTTTGCTTCATCCATCTTGTCTAATTGGGTGGCTGTATATGTATGGGCCACATGTGGGGCAGGCTCTGAATGGGTGCTCCTTCTGTCTTTGTTTTAATCTTTGCCTCTCTCTTCCCTGCCAAGGGTAATCTTGTTCCCCTTTAAAAGAAGGAGTGAAGCATTCACATTTTGATCATCCGTCTTGAGTTTGATGTGTTCTAGGCATCTAGGGTAATTCAAGCATTTGGACAAATAGCCACTTATCAATCAGTGCATACCATGTGTGTTTTTCTGTGATTGGGTTACCTCACTCAGGATGATATTTTCCAGTTCCAACCATTTGCCTATGAATTTCATAAAGGCATTGTTTTTGATAGCTGAGTAATATTCCATTGTGTAGATGTACCACATTTTCTGTATCCATTCCTCTGTTGAAGGGCATCTGGGTTCTTTCCAGCTTCTGGCTATTATGAATAAGGCTGCTATGAACATAGTGGAGCATGTGTCTTTTTTATATGTTGGGGCATCTAGTGGGTATATGCCCAAGAGAGGTATAGCTGGATCCTCAGGCAGTTCAATGTCCAATTTTCTGAGGAACCTCCAGACTGATTTCCAGAATGGTTGTACCAGTCTGCAATCCCACCAACAATGGAGGAGTGTTCCTCTTTCTCTGCATCCTCGCCAGCATGTGCTGTCACCTGAGTTTTTGATCTTAGCCATTCTCACTGGTGTGAGGTGAAATCTCAGGGTTGTTTTAATTTGCATTTCCCTTATGACTAAAGATGTTGAACATTTCTTTAGGTGTTTCTCAGCCAGTATTACTCAGCTGTGAATCCTTTGTTTAGCTCTGAACCCCGTTTTACAATAGGGTTATTTGTCTCCCTGCGGTCTAACTTCTTGAGTTCTTTGTATATTTTGGATATGAGCCCTCTATCAGTTGTAGGATTGGTAAAGATCTTTTCCCAATCTGTTGGTTGCCGTTTTGTCCTAACCACAGTGTCCTTTGCCTTACAGAAGCTTTGCAGTTTTATGAGATTCCATTTGTCCATTCTTGATCTTAGAGACCCACTCAAAATCAATAAGGTAGAAGCCATAAAACATACCCAAAGGCTCTGTGCAGGCTCTGTGCTCGTGGTCTCGATGAATTCGTACATGCTCCATCCTGTTAATTTAGAGAGTGATGTTTCCTTGGTATCCTCCATCTACTCTGGCTCTCACACATTGCCTACTCTTCCTCAGAAGGGTTTCCTGAGCTGTGAGACAAGGGATTTGATTGAGACATCCCATTTATGGCTGAGTGTCCCAAAATCTCTCCTGTATTTTTTCCAGCCGTGGGTCTCTGTATTTTTTCCCATCTACTGCAGAAAGAAACTTCTCTGATGATGCCTAAGCAAGGCGTTAGCTTCCATGGCTGGCACAACCTGTGGGCACCCATGAAAATTGTTCGATAATTTCCAACAATAAATTTGATCAATCTATGTATACAGTGTCAGTATCTAGGATTGTGATAAATACCAATTTCATCGACTTGGCAATGTGTACCTAAAAGTAAATTTAAGAGTAACAGCTTTGGAATAGTTTCCTCATCCATTCCTATGTTTACCTTTTGTCCTCTTTTACTTTGTAGGAGTTTCTCTGCTCCTACAAAACATTTCAGATATGTCTGCAGGAATACAGTGTTTCTTCTCTTGACTGCATTTACATTTTGACTGTGACTGAGGTCTCTAGTTAAACTCCTATAATAATGAAACAACACATAAGAAAGGATTTTTGATAGAAAACTCACACTGAAAATCATTCAGGTTGTAACACAACACAAGAGGCGTCGTGTCCAGACTTTACATTACTGGGCTGGCTCATTGAAGAAAAGAGGTTATTGCCTACTATGCCTGGTGGTCAGCAGTACATTTCATTTCCCTACTAAGAGTGAGAGATGGGCAGGGTGATTTATAAGAACAGTGTTTCTGGAATGGTAGAATACATAAAGATCATTTTTCAGAACAATGAAGTCACAGTAGTGTCAGCCCATGGCAGAATTTCATTCAGTCTTATAAGTCTATTCTTTCAATAAGAGGATTCTACTGGACAGGGTATTAGGTCTATCTCTAGGGCCTGGGGGGGTGGGGTGGGGGTGGGGGATAAGTACTGAATAAGATGTCACTTTAAGGCTTTAAATTAGATTTAAGAGAACCTACAGGGCAATGGAGTCCAATATACCCTGAACACTGCAAAATTAATGTTGTGGCTTAAAATCGTCAGGACAGAGATTAGGCTGGTATTGGTGCAGAGCGTCATTCCAATGTAGAGGGAGGCTGAATGGTAGCATCCAAGCTTATCAGTACATTCCAGAAGCAGCAGCTAGACTGGTTACTTAGCAACTATTTCAGCTTGTGTCCTCTTTGAATTTTGCTTAGATAATATTGGTCTACATGTTTCCTAAGTAACATCTCATTCCCATGAAAGGTAGCCCTCTCAGTCATGTTGAAAGTCAGGAAACTTCCCACTGTCCACGTTCAATACATTTAACATAACAAATAAATGGTGCCGCATGGAGCAAACTAAGTGTGTTTGGGCCATAAGGTCACTGCTGCATACATCACATGGCCATTTCTAGCTTATTCTTTTCTCTTTTTCTGGAGATATAGTCAGCCCTGACCTGGATAGTGTTTGCTGCACTTTTTTAATGAGACCCCAGAGTTGACATAGAATGGGCTTCCATGTCAAATGCTTGTACAGATCTCTGGTTCATACATTACTTTAAATTGAAATTATAAACTTACTCTGAGGCAATTAGTGGTAGAAAATACCCAGTAGGATTCTTCTTTAGACAAAATACAGATGAAAGTAAGATATATGAGCCTTGTAGCACTTCATAAATGCATTTGACTCTCAAATCAACCAACATTTCCAAACCAATCTTCCATATTACTCTAAAAATGATTTAAAAGCTATTCTCTTGCTAGTTCTAGCATACGCAGAGAGCTCAAAGTGTCTTCTCACCTGGACTGTTTAATAAATCTGTATACCATTGGGTCCACTGGTATTCTCAGTTCTAATGTTTCTAATGCCACTCAATTTGTTTGCTTCACTACCTGTGTGGCCAGCTTCATAACCTATTGTCTGGTATCTGCCTAGTGGCAGATACTACTAGGTATTTGAATTAAAACACTGTATAAATTAAAATATTAAAATTAAAATGAAAAACGAAAAAATTATTTACCATAGAGATTTTCAAGTATGTTTTGCAATTCTTTTTCTCATATCTCATCTCTAGCTACAGGTTCACAAACAGGGCTTATGTGCCCCAAATGATGCTTCTATGTTCTTTTCCCTAAACTGCTTCTGAAGAGAACGTGCATGAATGAATAAGGAGAATGTAGGAGACATAATCTGTACTTACCTTTCAGTTTCTGCTCTCATAGTGTTCATTCTTTTCTATACTTTTTCTTAAGTGTAGACCGGTCCTGTGAATTACTGTCAGTTAATAGTAAGTGTGAAGAATGATAAAATGTCACATTTGATAAGGTTATATCATATGGCAAAGGTATAGCAATTTTGTGTCTATAATTGACATAATTTAGAAATCAATAACTTAGAAACAAGAGAGGAGAGAGAGAGAGAGAGAGAGAGAGAGAGAGAGAGAGAGAGAGAGAGAGAGAGAGAGAGAGATATTCAGGTAAATCTGATAAAGTCTGACCAAAGGAGCACCAATCCTTTTGTGGGAACTGGCGTCTACTGCCGATCTTTAGGAAGCTGGTTTCTGGATTAGGGATCTGAGTCAGTGGGTAAAGCACTTACTGTTCAAGCATGAAAACCTGAGTTCAAATCTCAGCAACCATCTAAAAACTAGTGTGATGACCTGTACTTGTATTAGTAGGAAGGTAGAGACAAGGAGATCCCTAAGTCTTACCGGCCAGCTAGTCTAGCTGAATAAGTGAGATTTAGGCTCAGTGAGAAACCTTGCCTCCAAATGAAGATGGCAAGCCACTGAGATGTCAATTCTGTCAGTACACATCCATAAAACACACGGACACACAGAGACAGACAGACAGAGACAGACAGACAGACACACAGAGACAGACAGACACACACAGAGACAGACAGACACACACACACACAGACAGACACACACAGACACAGACAGACAGACAGACAGACACACACACACACACACACACACACACACACAAGTGCAAGCCCTTGCATAGTCACACACAATTTAACAGTCAGTAAGATGTGAATTGTCAGTGGAGATAGCAAGCCAGCACATCTAGGTGTGGAAAGCCTAGTGTTTTGACTGGTAAGAATTAAATTGTTCCAGCAACCCTGACCTTGAAAGAGGACTCAGAGGACCAAATGAATATGTAGCCAAACCTGACTTTTTTTTTTTTAATTTCAGTAAGAAATCAAGGCAAGAGGACTGTGCTCAGTTTTCCCTGATCTCTGGCCAACAAAACGTGAAGAATATCTTTTAAATCGCTACATTAGCGCTGCTTTTACAATGCAATGACTCAGAAACACATAGAGCCTTTTGGGTGCTCAAGTTACCATTCACACAATTGTTCATTTACCAGTTTCATAATTGGCACCTTTTCTTTAACCCATCTTAATTGGTTTCTCATTTGTAAAGAAGATCATAGGTTGTGACTGCTAAGAGCTGTGACAATAAGATCAAGCGGGAAGCTACTTATCCAAACTACAATGCCACATTCTTTTTTGTATTTACAATGTCTCAGCCACATTCTCACAGGTATTTAAGCTTCACTCTTAGACCCAGTTGGTGACAGTCTCTGAACTTTGCTGGCCCATTGAATGGGCTTGATGTTCCTGAAGACAAAGGCCTAGGCTCTGTATTCCCATCACACAAGCACAACACTCCATAACCCAGGTGGCCCTGCGAGGTCCTGTCCTCCTTTCACTTCAAGTGCGTTTGTTGTCTGAAGCACTTATTTGACACCTATAGACTATCCTTCCTGTAACTCAGGTTAATTTTGTCCTTCTTTGAATTCCCATAGGAACATGCTATTTCTCAAGCACAGTAAACCGCCTATAGTAGTTGGAGGGAGAAAGATTCCCCTTAGTCTTTGTCATTTGAATACCAGACCTCCACCTGGTGGAAGTCTTTGGGGAGGTTTAGAAGACATGGCCTTTATGGAGAAAGTATGTACCTGGAGGCGGACTTTGACAGTTCAGACTCTCAGCTACTAGATTAACCTCTCTGCTTAGTGCTTTCTATTGAAGATATAAGTTCTCAGCTTGCTGCGATAGCTATTATGATGCTTGAGTTCCCTGTCATAATGGACTCTTATTCCACTAGAACCATAAGCTCTAACAAATGAAAATAAGTTTTCTTGGTCTTGGTGCTTAATTATATTAAT
Source organism: Rattus norvegicus (assembly GCF_021556685.1). Classification (NCBI taxonomy): domain Eukaryota; kingdom Metazoa; phylum Chordata; class Mammalia; order Rodentia; family Muridae; genus Rattus; species Rattus norvegicus. The sequence continues at coordinate 35,031,899 of NC_141542.1, read as the reverse complement.
GGTAAAGTACTTAATACATTCTCTTACAATAACAACGTATAGACTATAAATCATCTTTAATAATAATAATAGTATACATGACATTTATTAAATAAATAGACTTGAGCGTGATTTTATAGTAATGTAGTACTGTGGCAGCAATTCAGTGACTTATAAAGTAAAAGGAAAATCACTTCAGTGTTTTTAATAAGCAATTTTATGGCCATATAAAGTGTGAAATCTAGCCTAGAAATTTTAATGAAAAATTAGCCTTAGAAGAAATTGTTGATTTTTCTTTTTAATTAATCGGAATTTTATTTGCAGCGATGGATTCTATGCTAATTAAAGACTAGATAAATGATAATAATCTTGAATGCAAAAGAAGCTGACATGTCATAAATTATTTAGTGCAAAAGCAGAAACTAAGTTAACTTGAGAGAACATTCTTTTACTAAGATGAACTGATAGAGGAGGCCTTGAAGAAAGAAAATGTGGCTATCTACCAAAGGAAGGATTAAGGACTTTTATTGCAGGCATAGCCATTGATGAGAAAAGCGTTATAGCTGAGTTTTAATACCTTGAAAGTTGTTCCCATAAAGTAGCCCGTTGAGGGATAAAGAACCGAGAAGCAGAAGGTAGGATTTGTTTTCAGGATTTATTATCAATTATTTGTCCAATCAATGTTTGTGTTTCTAATTAATGCAGCATTTGAAATCTTTTAAAATTACATTAATGATTCAGTGACTTTGGTACAAGCCCTGGAGATTTAAAAGAGTTTTTTTTCCTGTTGTATTTTACGTAGCCTTTCCCTTCCACTATCATTTTGGCTAAATAACTTTCTTCTTGTTTCTCCCTGTGGTCCTGTAAGTTCCCTCTGTCATTATAATGATCTATATGAACATTATTTCCCCCCTTTGACTCTAGACACAGAATGTCCTTTGTGAATAATGATCATGTCTTTCTGTTTTTGACTTCCTTTCTGAAATGGCTTTTCAATATTTTACCCATTTAACAAATATAATACACATCCCCAACTGTCTTTAGCTATTACTTTGCAATCTGGGCTAATGCCCCATCTTTGCTTTTGTGAAGAGCACAGCATCAGGACCGGCTTGTAGGCTCTCATAGATAATACTGATGTTGTTCCTTCTTGATATAAACTCAGTTGTTCAATGCTTGGATCACACACAGTGCATCTATTTTTATGATTTCAGGAAAGCTTCTTGCTGTTCTTTATAGTGGCCGTGTTAATTCACATTCCCATCCACAGTGTGTAAGCAACCCCTCTGCTCAACATCCTTCCTGGCACTGGCCATTTTGTTTAGCATTTTGATAAAAAAAATGTAATTGTGAGGAGATGACCTCGCTGTAGTTTATATTTCCATTTTCCTGATAACTAAACTATCTGACTATTATGATAAATTTGTTGGCTCTTCAAAGTATTTCTATTTCGATCTGTTTTTATTTTTTAACTTGATTTTCTGTGGGATTTTTACTTATTGATTTTTTAAAGTTATTTATATGTTCTAATTTAAATGGCTGTTTTCAGTGAGTGATAAACATTTTCTAACTTTTCATATTGTCTCTGCCCTGTACTGACTGCTTTCTCTGCTATGTAGAACTTTGTAGTTTCAGAATTGCTGCCCATACAAACATCTTAACGTATTTTGATTAACACTTCCTTTATTAGATAGTGTTGCATTTAAATTATATTAATTACATTAATAGCTTTATAAAATTTTAGTTTAATATTATATGTGAGAAAGAAGGATGCGATTTCAATAATCTACCTGTGCCTAGTTTTTAAGTATCATCTCCTGAAGAAGCTATCCATTCTCCAATGTATTCGGTACTATTGTCAAATCACAGTTGACTGTGATGAAGGGTTTATTTATTTGTTTCCCCTTTCTGAGCCCTCTTTCTGCTCTATTGCTTTCTATGTCTGTTTTCATGTTAATATCTCATGATTTTGCTTCTTACAACTTTGCAGCGTACCTTGATGTTGGACAGGGTAGAGTCCCTAGCTTTTGGGTTTTGCTTAGGATTTCTTTGCCTCATCAGATTCTCCTGTGCTTTTGGATGAAGCATTTAAAGGCTTATTTTTTTCCTAGTGATGCTTGTCATTAATTGGGTTGGCACCTAATCTGTAAATTATAACAGCATGGCTATTTTAGCAATATTCTTCCTACCTATGAATGTGGGAAATTATTCTATTTTTTGTGTCCCCATCAAATTCTTTCATTAAAGTTTTATGATTTAAAAAAGCAACTGTCTTTCATAGCTTGTGTTAAGTTTATTCCTAGGTATTTTATTTTTATTTTTAGCTACTGTTAATGACTTTCCTTTTATGATTTCTTTATCAGCAATTTTTATTTGTATATAAAACAGTACAGATATTTTCATGTGGATGCTGTATCTTTACTGATTTATCACATGCACAGCTTACAATCCTCTGAGTCCCACTGGAGTAGGACATTGATTCCTGGGCTCTTGACCACTGCATCCTTTATCATGCTCTGGGGCTCTAAGACCTTTATATTAATGAAGACACTATTTGTGTCTGCGTACTGGACTCACCATGGCTTTGCTGAGCCATGATAAGTTTGTAAGGCAGCGGTCCTTATATCTCTGTGAAGGAATGTGTATGAAAACCCAGGAACAGAGCCACGTCGTATCCTGGCTCCTTGTGCAGTCTTACTTACTTACTTGCAGTCTTACTTCTTAATGCCAACCTTTCCAAAATGGTACCTAACAGTAGCATCCTAGCTTCTGTATTTGTCAGGCTGAAAATAAAAGCTCTTTCTTCAATGGAGTTTGCTTGTGCAGATCCTCGATTGCTCCTCTAAATGTGCTTCAAACCTGTGTTGACTGAAATTTTCCCATGTAAAGGATTGCTAGCATCCTAGGTCATGGTGCTTGCTAATACTGTTCCGTCCACCATTTCCTCTGCAGAGGACATGCTATTCTGGAAAGCCAGTGCTGTAGTCACCAAAACACATTATTCTTTTTTTCTGTGGGACTATGCCAGATCTCAGAGTCTTAATATGCAAGCTCTTATCTTAAATTCTACTAGAATTTCTCACTTTAAAAATGCACCGTTTGTCTCCAATTTTTTTTCTATGTTGAGAAGGAGGAGGTGATTGCTGAACATCTCTAGTCATGCATTCTAAGATTCTTTAGTTTTTCCACTTATTATTACGTGCATGTATGTGGGGATATCCTTTCCAATCTAATAGAGTTTTAACAAAAGAAAATGCTTTGTTAAACCTTTAGAATTTTGAAACAAAGGAATAGAGACATTTCCAGATTAATCATGTTTAAATAACAAAGATTCAAGATGATATCACTTTAATGATAGACGGGCGCATGTAACTCCAATGAGGCCAGCTTTATGCCTCTGCTTTTGATTAGGGTTCATAGATCTGCTCTTCTTTCTCTGGATTCACTGACATCCACTGAACATAAGAGGAGTCCATAAGGGTATCAGTCAGAAACATAAGATTTGAAAATTAAAACTAAAACTAATCCTTGTCACACAAGGATGCATGTTTCAAAGCACGTGTCATGAACCCAATGTGAGATGGTTTTCATCTGAATTCCAACCTATTTTCCAGACATCTGTAAACAACATCTATTAATTAAAGTGTCCTTAAGGGGGCTTAGTTTGTTGGTTTCTGGACCTCTGAATTTATCAAAATAGATGTTGTTAAATTTTAGTGGCAATTAAATGTAATCTTCTATTGAACTTAAGTTAACATGAGAGGAACATTATCATCCCTCTGATTTCCAATTTTTAAAAGTATCTTTGGACATAGCAATATTTTTCATGGAAAAAATCCCCTTGTGTTGATACTTTCCTAGTCAATCAATTCTCTCATCACTTAAGTGAGACCCACGAGACCTGTTTCGCAGACAATAGAGAAGCAGTTGAGATTTTAATTATAGTCATTTAGCTTCATGAAAATTTGAGATGATGAACCTCGAGGTTATTTTTATGGGAAATAATATTAAATGAGTAGAAATTATGGGATAGTTTATGCCTCGTTGGTGTTTCCTTGTAGGTTACATTTATCACTCTGAAATCCCATTGCACGAACATATGTATGAACTAAATTCACGCAATTAACTGGCTTGTATTTTAGGGGCTGCATCTATCAAGCAATACAATGCCAAGGGGTCTCTGGTTGCTTCCTAATGTCTGGACTTAGGAGATAACAGCGTTGCTTTAATTAAAATCAGTACTGGAGTTTGAAATGGTGTATCTGTGACACACTGTTTGTCCCTTGCTGTAGGAGAAAGATTAATCTGGCAGGGTTGAAAAGTCATATAGTAAAAGCACCACTTGGTTTTTATTTATGGTCATTTTATATTAACTAATCTTTGATAACAAAATAGCCAAGGGAGTTAAAATTGTAAAATTTAGTGTGGTACCAGCCAGGGTAGTAAATATTGAAGCAGAAGCATGAGGGGAAACAACCTCAGGTTGTAATTCTATGTATCTTTGAGAATTTATATGACAGTATTAGAGCTAATGTCATATATGCCTACGTTTACCAGTAAATTTCATACTTTCTGTGTAGGAACTGAGCTCTCTTTGTATTTTACATGGTACCTAGGTACAATACAGAGAGTATTGGGAGTGCTATGTAGTCAAGATCAGTAAGGGGACTCTTCAGGTCACTGGGTCAAGGTAATAACAGCACAAGTATGTCGGCCTAAATTCAGAACATAAAGATTTTGTTTGTTTTTATTTTATTGTATCTCATTATCATTTTCATTACCATCATGTTAATTAATATTAGATGCCTGCTTATATTCTAATGAAAGAAAAGGTGCTGACTTGTGTGGGTGGATATTAGGGAAGATTTAAGAGAAGTCAGGGGAGAAGAAACCATAATCATTTTATATTGTATGAAAATACCTACTCTTCTCAAAAGGAAAAGTAAGATAAGTAGAACAACAATGGTGGAAAAGGAGTTTATATGAGCTATCATGAATTTGCAATTAGACTCCATTGAAGGAAAGATATAGCTACTATGACAGGGGTTAAACCTGAATTTCTGTCTCCAGGGACAGGTAAAAATCTGTGGAGGTACCAACAAATGGCCCAATGATTTGAAATATCTAGTCTTCATACTGGATCCAGTTGCCTCAGATATTTTGCTGTAAATGAAAGATTTGTTAAAAAACATGATTTAGTATCTTATTCACTTTTGTCAAAATACACCTGATTGTCAGACTTCTGTCTGTAGATTGACTACAGTTTCAAAACACAAAACTAAGAAGTCAGTATTGCTAATTGTGTGTTTTCATGTTTCAATTTAGTATACAGAGCTGGAGAAGACAAAAAGTAGGAAGAATGAAAGGTCCTGAACTTTGGGTTAAAATGAACAGTTTCTATTTCATTATCTATCTGTCTGTCTGTCTATCTATCTATCTTCTATCTATCTATCTATCTATCTATCTATCTATCTATCTATCTATCTATCTAACATATTTGTATAAAATTCTATATTTTATATAATTATATATAATTTCATATAATATAGTATATTATATATACTATAAATATATAATATTTATTTATATATAATATATATGAATATATATCATACATATGTATATACAACATGATAAGTCTGTCTGGTATTTCTTGTGTCTACATGATTTCAGAGCTGATGAATTTGTATTAGATAATCAATTAGAAAAATCAACCCTGGAAGAAACTGATTCTCCATCTCTCAAGAGTCACTAGTAACCTGTCTTAGGTTTTTATTGCTGTGAATAAACACCATGACCAATGCAAGTTTTATAAAGAACAACATTTAATTGGAGCTGGCTTATGGGTTCAGAGTTTTAATCTATTATCATCAAGGTGGGAGCATGGCAACATCCAGGCAGGCATGGTGCAGGAGGAGCTGAGTTCCACATCTTCACTTGAAGGAAGCCAGGAACAGGCTGAGCATCCTCAGGCAGCTAGGAGGAGCATCTCCAAGCCACACCCACAGTGACACACTTCCTCCAACAAGGCCACACCTTCTAATAGTGTCACTCCCTGGGCCAAGCACATGTGAGCCATTACATCTGCAGTCTTTGTCTAGGTATAGAACCTCTGGGAGATTTACCTCCTTCTACATTAGTATGCCCATTCATATTATCATTATTTAGATCTTTTTTAGATATCCATATTATTGATGTAACAAAACATATATAGAAAAAAATTACCAAATTTTAGGTTTTAGCTCTTCTAATTATAAGTGTGACTTTAAAGAGACCATTTTATCTCTTTTTGTGCCTTAGTGTTTTTATAAATAATAAGGGGAATTTTATGACCTATTGCCAAATAATAGTGTTTGTGGTGACTAGAATATGCCTGGCCCACTGGAAATGGCATTATTTGGAGGTGTGGTCTTATTCAAAGAGGTATAGCATTGTTAGAGGAAGTGTGTCACTGTGGAGGTCGGGCTTTGAGGTCTCATATGTGTGCTCAAATCTGGCCTCCTCTTGGCTGCTTGCAGAAGACACTGTCCTGGCTGCCTTCTGGTCAAGATGTAGAACTCTTCGCTTCTACAGCATCAAGTCTGCCTGAATAGTGCCATGCTTTCCACCATGATGGGCTGAAACTCTGTAACTATAAGACAGCGTCAATTAAATGTTTTCCTTCATAAGACTTGCCTTGGTCATGGTCTCTTCACAAAACAGCCCTAAGACAGAAGTCATAGGCTTGTTTAAACACATGAGTCTATGGGGCCACACTTACCCATTCTATAATGCAAAATACATTTAGTCCATTTAAAAGGTTCCCATAGTCCATTACAGTCTCAACAATATTTAAAGGTCTAAAGTTCAAAGTCTCTTCTGAGGTTCATGTAATCTCTTAACTGTTATCCCCTATAAAACTAAAATAAAAAAGAAGATCACAAACTTACAACATCACAAGATATATATTTCCTTTCTAAAATGTCATAGTGAGGAAATATTAGACCTAAGCAAGACCAAAGAACCAGCTGGACAAACTCTAAACTGTATCTCCATGTCTGACGTTCAACTTGTCTCAGCTGTGTTGACTGTAACACAGTTCTTTCTCTTGGGTTGGTTCCATTCCTTTTAGCAGCTTTCCTTGGAAGGCATTCCATGGCTGTAGCATCTCTAACATCTTGGGGTCTCCAAGGGAACTTCAACTTCACAGCTTGGGTCATTTCTAACCTTTGCCCTTAGGAACATTCTAGGCTGTGGCTGACTCTACTACACTGCTTCTACTGTTCTTGGTGATCACCCCTGGATCAGACTGATCAGACATGAGTATATATATGAGACCTCAATGCCCTGCCTCTATAATCACTCACTTCCTCTAACAAGGCTAAACATCCTCCAATAAGGCCATAGCTCATAATAGTGCCACTACCAATGGGACAAGCATATTCAAATAACCACAGTGGTTTTGGATGTTTGAGAGCTCAGTGCCAATTAAAACACATTGGCCTCAAGGCTTCTCTTTCTTTTCTTTATACATTCTAAACCTATGATCTATGGGGGAGAGTCCTCAAATTTATTGGCCTTTAGTATAATTATATGAAGAAGAAACAAAGCAGAAGTTGGCAAAGAAGGCAGGAGCTTGATGGGTTATAAGCCATGACACTAACTTAATATAAGAATATTTCACAGAAAGAAACAGGTAACAAATCCATTCTTCTTACTGTTTTAAAGAGTAACTTTTAAGTTATTCCTAAAATACCTTTAGGTTTATTTTTCCAGAAAACAAGGGAGTGTGCTTTGTAATTATTTAGTAAAGATCACCTTTGTATCATTATTTATATAATTACCTTTCTGCCTATTTTATTTTTATCTTGTTTTCCCAAGTTTTAACTTTAGTGTACTATCCATTACCAATTTGTTTTTAGTCTTTATATCACTACACTTGTGTCTGGTCTATTTCCTGTGCAGCCTCTGTCTCAGACGATGAATGGTTATTGCTGGTAGAGGATATATGACCATAGTAACTAGTGTGTAAAATCTCTATCTGATTGTTCTTTTAAAAATATCTATAGTAAGATGTATACATTATATTAAATAACACTATGACAGCACACTTTGATATTACTTTAAAAAGAAGAAATATAGGGAAGTGCTTAGGCAAAGAACCCTCCTCCAGAGCACACAGGCATACATGCACACATGTACACACACACACACACACACACACACACACACACACACACACACACACATATATTATCACATTTTATAAATGGATGAGTGCCACATGTATCCATGGACTGGCCATATCTGATTCCTATTATACTAATGGGCAATAAAATTTAAAAGAATTTCTAACTATCCTGATCATTGTCTCTAAAGGATAACATACATTTAATTCTTTAGGAATGGGAAAATGGATCCCACTGTACCAATACACAGAAAGTTGATTTCACCTACTCAGTATGAAAAAAAATGCAAGAAGTTTCAGATTCTGTTAAACTTTGTGTCTTTGTTAGATACTCTTTTATTTAGAAACAAAACCCTGTCTGGTTTCTGTCCTTATAATCATTGTTACTACCTAGGAACTCTGAGGTGCTGATAAACCATGCAGAGTATTGTGTGTGCTGCTTTAATTAGATCTCAGTCTTACTGTAACCATTCCCTTGCTATGACTATTAAGAATGTTCCTTAGTTTTCATTATTAAGACACGAAGTTATGAAGGTTAAAAGTGGTGGTGGCAGATTCTATAGTGAACTTCCTTCAAGTGTGATAAAGGTGTGGTACTTTTCATTCTGAGGGTCCTCTCAATATAGTTTTTGTTATGAACTCTGGAATTATTATGATTATTTTATTCTTACCCTTCATTAAGCATGAACATTTATATCAAGTCTTTATCATGCAAAAGGCCCAGAAATTGTGAGAGTCCCTCTAGGGCTGACAACCCAGAGATTTTTATTTTCAGACATGTCTATAGTAAGCACTCAGCAAACAATTTAAGGCAATGTTTCTCAACATTCCTAATGCTGTGTCTCTTTAATACAATTCTTTATGTTGTAGCAACCCCTAAATATAAAATTATTTTGGTTGTTATAACTAATTTTGCTACTGTTATGAATCATAATATAAATACCTAATATACAGTATGTCTGATATGCTACCCTCCCAAAAGGATCACGACCCACAGATAGAGAAACACTTACATTTGTACCTGTCAGTTGACTTTGGTGTGTATTCTGGTTCAAGAATCACTAAATTCTCCAATAATATCAAAGTCTGTATCTTAGTTTTCTCATGAAACCAATGAAATTTGTGGATATCAAGTTTTTCAGTTTTGTTTGTTTATTTTAATAATTAAAAGGTAGTTACATTTGCACATAACAGAAACAAGCAAGTAGAGAAAATATTTTTGAAATGGGGCTTCATTATATAACAAAAACTAGCCTTATTTTACTTTATATTTACTTATTTTCTTCTATGACAATTTCATACGGGTATATAATGTATTTTGGTCAGTGTAAGACTCTATTATTCTTTCTTGTCCCCCATTATTGGGGAGGAATAACTTTGTTTCATAAATGTAGCTCTCTCCTGCATTTATATCTTTTTGTTTTGTTGTCTTCACCTTTGATTTTTTAAATGACTTTCTGAGTTACTTAGGGTTGTTCCTGTGATCATGGATGGGTTCTTATTTACTGAACCACAGGCAGATTGCTGTGCCTATACTCCGAAAAAAAAATGACTCTTCCATCTCCAGCAACCGTTAATTGGCAATAGCTCTTCAGGGAGGAGTGGTGCCTTCTAACACCTTCTTCATTCTTGTTGAGGTGTTAATGGGCTCAATCTTGTGCAGACCATATGCAAGGCATCCCAGTTCCTGTGAATTTATGAGTACACCAGCCGTACAATATTTGGAAAACAGTACTTATAGCACACCCCCTATTCTCGAGCCCATTATTTCTACCTCCTCCTTTGTGATGTTCCCTGAATCTTTGAGGGGATGATGTAGATGTCCTGTTTAATGCTGAGCATGCTGCTTAGCAGTCTCCACTTAAAAAGGAAGATTCTCTGGCTAAGACTGAGAGCACCTCTAATCTGTGGGTATTAGAATAAGTATTTAGAAAGTACATTGACGAACTTCTCTGATCTCGGCCCACTGCTCCCTGCTCCCAACTGTGGGAGAGAGAGCTGAACGTCCATAGGTACGGGCAAACCTGAGAGTTCAGGGCAGGAGAGGCTGCCACTTCTGTCCACCTTTGCCCACATCCCTGGCTCAAGAGGAAACTGCCTAGTGCCTCTGGACACAGGAATATAGGAGTAGTCAAGCGGCAGGAGCCCCGCAGTCCAGATCTGCACCTGGATCTGAACTGAACAAGTCAAACAGCTCCTGGCACCCAAATCCCATTGGAGGAGTGGAGAGCTAGACCCTCAGAAGTGCGGACACTCCTGAGAACTCAGAGGAGACTACTCTCTCCCCACATTCCCTACTCAAGAGGAAAACGCTTAGTGCTATCTATGGCCCCTGTGCACAGGGACCTAGGAGAAGTAGGGGCAGCACATTTCCAGTTTCTGCCCTCAAGGAGGCCAGCCACCAGGAGCGACTAAATGCCTGAGAGCAGAACACTCTGTTCCCATAACTGGCTGAAAGAAAACAGGAAAATAGGTCTACAGGAGTGCTGACACACAGGCCCACAGGAGGGTCAAGCCTCCATGAGAAACAGCAAAACAAGCTAACACCAGGGACAACCTGATGTCGAGAGGCAAGCACAGGAACCCAAGCAACAGAAACCAAGACTACTTGGCAAAACCAGAGCTCAGTTCTCCAACCAAAGCACACACTATCTATCCAAACACACCAGGAAAGCAAGATCTAGAAAGTACGTTGACACCATGTCCATTTGCAAAACAAGAAGAGTAAGCTATCCACCAGGGCATGTGTCCTTACCAGCCATGGGCTTTTCACCAGGCAACCTTATTAACTATGAATTCCATCCAGAGTTCTACAGTCCCTAACAATGGCTTCAATCAAGAGTGACTGGTTATCCCCTTGGTAGTCATGTTATTTTTGTACCAGTAGGAACATCTTATGTAGCATGCTAGTGTTGTAGCTTGAAGGAAACCCAGAAAAGACCATAAAGACCATTTAATAGAACTTTTTCTCCCTGAGCAGATTGTATCCTACCTCCCAGTACCATGAAAGCTTGCCACTAGGTAGGGAATTTCTATCTAAGTTGCAGCTTGATTTCTCTATGCTTATATGGAAGATTTTTAATAGAAAAGTTAACATTTTATTAGTTCTCCCTATTATCAAAATGAGTGTATAACCACTATATGCATTTCTGTTCTTACTGGATAGGAAGCTTTGAGGGCAGGGTAGATGCTACATAACTTGTTTCTGTGATAGAGGCTGATACAGTGTCTGTCACAAGTAGAAACTTTTTTACTAAGTACTTTATACATGAATTAAAGAATGAAGAGGGGGGAATGACAGAGCTACAGCCCTCTAGACACACACCAAAAAGGGCTTCATTATCAATAAAGCACCATCTGTATCCTCTGGAGCCTTTTTCCTTTAAGGCTAAGCCCAGTACTTACTATTCAAGGCACCGTTGATGAAGCCAGCAGCAGCAGGGAGAATTATGTATGTATGCTTTATGAGGTTGGAATGAGAGCAATTTCCCCCTGTATTAACCATAATTTTAGAGTCTGTGCTAGCCATTTGGCACCTGTTCCTAATCTCTCCATAAGTCATCTGAATCACAGGGACTGACTAATGACCAAGTTGTTTACATCTCTTCTGTAAGATTAATTTTTAGGGACATTCTAACGTCATGTTATCATTTCCCCAAACACCTGCCACCACTTTTGACCAGCATATTTCTCCTTATATCCAAGAGGAGTATTTTTACCTAGCCATAATAACATCACATCAGTTCTCCTCTC